>NW_024870671.1:76568-120180 GCF_013358625.1 Macadamia integrifolia | reverse complement strand
AGATAATTTTCTTGATCTACTAGATAAGAAAAATGAAAGGGTAAGAGAACGCTATTTCCTAACACAGGTGCAAATTAGTAGGAGTGATCAATGGAAGGATGCGTAGAGCAACACGATTTTTTCCTTTAAAGAGATAGCATTCTTCCTTTCATAAATTACAAAACAGGTAAATTTACTGGGAAAGTAAATGTAAACCATAAAGAAACCAATTTGTTTTGTAAATTTTTATCTCATAGATCTGTTTTTAATCCTGGAAGTTGTCATTGATGCAATGCTTCTCAGCTCCACATTTCATAACCAATCAATATCCATGTCTTTCTTCATCATCACTAATAGGCTCTTGAGTCATTATGACTGCTCCGTCCTTTGAATACTTCCAATTTGCAAGTGGTGAAGGAAAGCAAAAAGGACATGTGAACTGTGCAGAAGTCAATGGGAGAAAGACCTTACCAAAAGAGAGAGAGAGAGAGAGAGGAAATCATTGGTTGGTGCATATTAAAGATTACCAGTCTGGATCCAATCAAGAGCACTCGTGTGCATGGTTTCTGGACATTCTCCTAACCCATCCCAAGAAAAAGACCAAAGCCCCACTCAATAATTGAGTTCGAGTGTCCAATGAACTGAGACCCCACATGCATGGGAGCTTCTGATAGCCATATTGGTCTTGTCATCTACCTGTCATTAATATATTGATTATTTTCTGTATAAAATTTAATGGAAAAGGGACCCACGGACCCAGAGCTCCACTTTGAAGAGACATATTCTACTGGCCATCATCAATTCATCATCCTTAAGGCCCGTCTGCAAAGTCCCTCTTCCACCAGATTTTAGGGTCTCTCAATGATGAGAAAGAGAATAGAAATTTAAACCCCTAGCTGTAGTGGCTTGCAATTCATTTTCATGACCCTTCAAGCATTCATAGTTTGGGCCTATTGCTTCAATTATATGTTAGGTGGGATTCATCAATTTAGACCCGCAACTGATGTTTGAAGAGCCCTTTTTCGTTAGGTAGTCTGTCTGACTTCAGTTTTGGTTGTAGTCTTGTAGATAAACTTCAGATTAGTAGAAGCCAAGGCCAAGGTTGGTTTCTGTGTCTCATGGATCAACACAGCTCACGTGGGCCTATGGCTGTGAATCACAGGGTCCCCATTTTTATTGGTATCAATAAGGAGTGGAGCCCATGAAGATACGTCCACACACGTGCAACTTCACACACAGGCACGTGAATGCACTGCAAAGATTGGCTGTCCCAGTACACATGAGATATGGTAGAGCAATGTAGAATGATAAGAATATCCCTAGAGGTCAAATATTTGAGCAGTGGATCAAACAAGAACCCACCTGACCCGCCCTTATAGATTGGGCCATTAGGGATTTCCAGAGTTCAAAGTGGGCCCCCGTGGAAGGAATAGTATGACCTAACCGGCTTTTGTGAGTGGATCAAAACTACCAATCTGAGATAATAATGGGGTGGTCAGTGGTAGGGAGGTTTAGATAGAACTATTAAGGGAGTTGGGTTTTGAAGAGCGGGTGATGAGATAATTGTGGCAAGATTGGGGAGAATGGATGTTGTTTTTCATGATCCAAATGATATCCATAATATACAATGGAGTGGTCTCCCAGTATTCTTGACATGATCGAGGCTGTGGGTTTAGGAAGACCGCATTTTCATTTGGAGTAGAAGGGATTTTTGGAGATTTTTTTTTTTAATTTTGTTTGGTTTATTGTCAGTTTAATAGTCTCTTCCTGTTGATGGCAATGCTGAAGGTGAAAAGAGATCATGAGAGTGGATTTTGGATTTTCTTGTTGGAGTTGAATGACAACCATTCAACTTTCACTGAAAGCAGTGAAGAGCACTAAATATCCCCATGTGAGTGACCCCAAGGAAATAAGAGGAGTCGAATTCAAAACCACACGCTTCCTAAGGCTAAGGTCCCTTGCCTACTCGGCTACTCCCTTGGGGTTTATAATTCATAGAAACTAGAGCTTTAGAGACATCCACTACATAACCCGAGAGACCCAACTGTCCAAATGTGCTCTGAGAAGTCACAAGAAAGGAAGATCTGCCAATCAGTTTCTTTTTGCAAATGGCATAAATGGCAGAGATCATCAATGTCAAAAAATTGAATTAATCTGGAGAGGTATGGCAGATTTTTTTGAGGATTTTCCAAAGTAAGTTGTTGAATTTGTTAGACTAAATCCACCTTGAGATTTAGATTTGTAAATAGTACTCCAAGATATCAGGTTTAGATTTGGAACCCACATGAGAACCTTTCCGTTTGAAAGGGCTTCTTTAGATTAATAAGCTACAGCTGTGCACGATCCATGAATGTTGGAGCCTTCTAGCATGGACCACATTTTGTTGGTGTTAGGCGAGGGTCCACTGGATTGGGTTGGATTATCTAGTCCAGAGACGTGGAGCTGGGTTTTGGGCCATCAATGGGAATGGAGGTCAGAGCCTTATCCACTTGAGCAGGTAGAGAATTTTATTAAGTTGGAGTGGGCATGTAATGGTTGACCCTATAATTTTGTACAACATCAAGCCCAAAAGATCTTCAGGCAAGAATAATTGCCAAGAGACCCAATATAAGTATGGGCTTGTTCACATCAGACCAGCAAGCCCAGCCTAGGTCTGAAGAAATGCTCCCCTGTAAAACACTTTTAATTGTACCCAAAATCTTGAACATACACAACACTTTCTCTCTTGCATTATTTTAGATTTCAACATGTCCTGAAATATTAAAACCATTTTTTTTTTTTTTTTTTTTTTAAAGGAAGGCCTATTGATAATGTCATGGGGATCCCATGGAAGGTAGGGACACTATTCCTGCAACTATGGATTAGAATTGGGTCAAACCGTCCTTGATGCCATTAATAAGACCTTCCTAGTGAGAGAGATCTAGAGAGAGTCAGCAGTGCAATTTTACCTATTTTACTCCATCAGAATGTTGTTTTCAAATATTCCAAAGATGCCAAGGGCTATTGTCGATGGTCATATACATGTAAGTTACCATTATCATGGACTCACCTGAGTCGCAAAGTTTTGAGGATGGATAATCAAGTTGGAAATCTTGAAATTCCAGCAATCCGCATAAGTACAAATAAAAGTTGTATTTAAATGTTTGCCTTAAAATATATTCTTGACCCTAAGATTTTGGTAACTCTTATCTCAATCTACTTTGCATTAAGAAAAAAAAAAATCAATTTACTGAAATTCACCTCTTAATAGTAGTATTATTCACTGAAAACAATTCATAATTGCAAAAAAAAAAAAGAAATATTTTTTATCCTATTAAACTTTAAAAGATTTCTAAAGTAGTAAAGCAATTCCTTTCCAACATGACACATTTATCACAAAATCTATAGACCAGACTGCATACCTGGTTGAGTCACATGACATGCTAAATGGGGCTGAAATTTATGAGCAAATAGATCAATGGAATTATTTATTTATTTATTTATTTTCCCAAATCCAAATGGCATAGTAAATAATTGATAAGTCCAAGACAATCGGAAGTTTGCAAGAACTTGGACTATCAAGAGATGGAAACTAATATATTTGTGAAGTAACCATCTTGGCCATTCCTTAGATATCAAACTGTTGGAATTGCCATATTGCATTAAACTAAGGCACCGTTTGATGACGTTCCTAGAAACATGCTTTTGGTTTTTCTGTGCCAAGAAACGGAAATACGGCCTTAAAAGCGTTTAATAAATCCATTTCGTCCACCCGTTTTTAGAAACATAAATAAAAATTTATGACAATTTATGATACAAGAAACGTGAATGGCGAAACATACATATATATATATATATTTTTTTTTCTTACTTGTTTTGCTGTTTTTAGAAACAAATTGAGGCCAAAATATTGAGACAAGGCCAATAAAAAATCGATCAAAAGGTAATTCGTTTATCAACTACCAAAAAATCCTTGAAGGTAATCCTTGATGCCATTGTCAGTGTTGTAGATCTCGGTGCAAACGATCTGAAAAACAAGTTTATCAAATACCCAAAAATCCATTTCTGTAAACTAGAATTTGTTGGGCACAATAATTATAAACTTTTGGGAGCCCAGATCTTAGACATCGATGGTAGAACTTTTCCTACATGCCTACAATAAAAGTCAATAACTGCTATGAGACATATTAGGGGGGTCCAAATTTTATAGATAGGTAGATTGCTAGGAATCCTACTCAATCAATAGTTTCTTCCTTGTCAGGGTTTTCCATGTTGATAATCAAGACTTCAAAAATTCAAAGCCATGAGAGAGTGTATTGAAATTATTAAATATTGTAGGCCCACATGAGAACATATGAAATGCATAAGGGTGTTAATCGGTTCGGTTTTGGTTTAAACGGTGCGGATCGGTTTGGTTCACATTTATTTGACTAAAACCATAACCGCGCCATTTACTAAACGGTTCCACTTTCTGAAACCGTGACCGTTTAGTAAACAGTTTCGGTTTCCACGATTTCTAAATGGTGTCGGTTTCACAATTTTAAACGGTTTCGATTTTGATTTATTTCATATAGTTTGTAAAACGGTTCACAATCGGTTTGTTACAACTTGCAACCATCTCTAAACTGAAGATCATAAACTTATCAAAAAATAATTGGCAACCACAAATAAGAGATTCTATATTAATGATGGTATGTCTTAATTTGATAATCTAGTGCTATTTCTTTGCATGGTCATTCTCAAACATTTAAAACTAATATCATACAACATCCAAATACAACCTTTTATAGCATAAAATATTAAAATGATAGGTGGTTCAGCCAAAACACCCCATCTATGATAACATAATAATATAGTAACATATATGGATTACAAGTTCATGATCTAAAGCCTAAACTTGAACTGAATTGCAACAAATCGTACCAAAGCAGGATGGGCATTTAATTTAATTGTTAATTGTTATACGGATTACTGCCCATTCTTTATTTTGTTATACAGATTAATCGGATCAGTTTTAACAGTTTCAATTTGGTTTGAAACCAATGGGTTCCGCGATTGAAATCCACCCGACCCGTTTAGCTAATCAGCCTGAAACTTGACACCATAACTGCACCATTTACTAAACGGTTTTGCAGTTTCGATGTAAACGAATCGGTTCGGTTTCAGTAAACTGTTTCGGTTACAAATTCACATCCTTAGAAATGCATGCCAATACATGAGGTATTTGATTGAATTATATTATGCAATTTGAGATGTAGCCAATCTATAAGCTCTTCATACAATACCAAGATAACCTCATCATCTGTCCATATGGTAGGAATTGTAGGAAAGGTCCCTACAATGGGTCTATCAAAACTTTTTTTACCTCGCTTATATTTGGTATTTGTGGTGAAACTTGGAAATACCTACCATAGTCATGTTTATTTTGAGCCTAGAGGTTATATATTTTTGTATGTTTGACCCCATTTCCATGATTCAATGAATTTCTATATCAACAAGACTTATATATCAAGAATTGTTTGAAAAAGTACCATCAGCTAGTGATGTTTGGACTTTCTATAACGTCTCAGCCCTATTAAACTTGGCATAATATTGTCCTCTTTGGCCCATGGGTCTCAAAGTTTTAAAACGCGTTGTGTCATATTAAGGAGGCTAGAGGTTATTAAGTAGCTCAGTAATCTCTCCAAAAGCAACGTGGAACTAAAATTTACACACCTTCACCAATCTCTCAAACCCCCTGATAGGTACTTGCCGTATTCTTAGGTGTCATAATCTTCTTTCCTTTTAGCACAGTGTCCTCGCTGTGGCCCCACACACTATTGGGGTCTGTTATGATACCATTTGTGACGTTCTGACCCCATTAACTTTGGTACAATATTGTCATCTTTAGCCCATAGGTCTTAAGGCTTTAAAATGCTTATACTATGTTAAGGAAGCTAAAGGTTATCAATTAGCCTAGTAATCTCCCCTTAGACGATATGAGATTAAAATTTGCATATCTTGGCCGATCTCTCAAACACCTTAGTACTTGTTATATTATTGAATGTCACACTTCCCGCTAGCTCCAACATTGTATACTAGAGGAGAAGAAGATGAAGACAAGGTTACAATGGAGGCCATTAATTTGTGTTTATGAAAGATTGGTTCAGTTTTATTAGGAAGAAAGACCTTGAAGTTAAAAACTCCGTCATCTTTTACAATGTAAAGAGTTCAAAGAAGGGCCCCCATTTTTTTTATGAATGATACAAGGTTTACACAAGGCCAAAGAAACGATTATTATGTTGGATGACACATAGGGTTAGAACTTGGTCATTCTGAACATATATTGAATGAGGAAGGGAGAAGAGAAGAGAAGAGAAGAGAAGAGTAGGGAGGCATGAGATTATTTGGGGCCCGTTTGATAATGTTTCTGTTGTTTCTGTTTTAAGAAACGGCAGAAACATTAATTTCCATTTCTAGAAACAGAAACGGAATTGAAGGTGTTTGATAAGTCATGTTTTTAAAAGTCGATAGTAACCAGCGAAAGAATGGCCACGAGTCGTTTCCAGAAATGGCGAAACAAGTTCTACTTGTTTTGCCTGTGTCGTTTCTTGAATCATAAATAGGTAGAAATTTCAATTTCAATTTCTGAAAACAAGTGAAATGAAACAGTTTATCAAACGCTTTTTATTCCATTTCTACAAACGGGCCCTTGGTGTTAGTATTAACTAAGAAAGAGTTGTAATGTCTACCTAGATAGTTGGTTTAATAAGGGTATTTCCTTTTTCTTTTTTAGTTGAATTTTGAGTTTTTTTTTACATTCTCAAAGTTGATTTATTTAAAACAAACAAATAAATAAATAAAATTAGTCACCCAAATATGCATGGCAATTTGAAGGATATAGTTGTTTTATATATGAGTAATAGACTACGCCCCTCACTAATTTTTGTTCCAATGGTAGGAGGGCATAGGAGAGGATTGGTTAGGCCCCAAAAGCAACCTATCTTTTCACATAAAAGTTATAGATCAAACTTTCCCAGCTATTCTTAGTTTAAAAATTTGATGATTTGGATTATGAATCGGTCAATTTGTTTTAGTTTCGATTGGTATTGATCCCGACTTCAACCACTCTAAATCAGAATATTACTAGAAAGATTCTCCCGAATTAGTGATTTTTCAAATCAAATGGCTGATTTTAGGGTTATTAGACCAATTCCAAACCAATTTGAATTGGAATAGATGGGGACCCATTCCATCACCGATTCTTTTTTATTTTTTCACCCTAAAATCGTTCCACTTAATCATCTCTTCAATCTAAAAAGGTCCAACATACATGAATTTTGTTATAATTCAACAACTTCTTTGATAATTTGAAATCTATTAGAAGAGAACATTAAACAAAATGGATCGATCAAGTGAACATGAAGACATCAGCAAGTGCTACGACATCTCATATAAATATCCTGAAGTAGCCAAGTGATCGTTCAACACATCTAGTGTACAGCCCAAGTCATTTACAGCAGCATCATAGGTTTCTTGGCTATGGACAAATCCACATCTGTCAGTCAGGAATTTCAACGAGCAACTTATATACAATCACAATTGATAATACAAACATCTCTCTTGCACCAATTTAATAGAATAGATTGTCTGATTCCATTTTGCATTTTCCAAGACTTCAAGTTTAGAATTGGTTCATCCCAGTTAGTGGGAAAGGTAATTTCAACTACATATAATCTAAGGGATAATTACTTGGACACCACTTATATTTTGTCAACATTGTTTGACACTCCAAAGTCCAAACCATTAACAATATTACTTGAACACCAAAAAAAACCTGATGATGTTATCTGTTGGTAGTAATTGAATGGAAAAAGATCATTTTACCTGACGTTTCTATCGCTGGCATGCTGGAGTAGCTTCAAGAGCACGCCTTGAGTAAACGACGCCATGATAGAGGTCCCTGAGTTCTTCTCTGCAACAAAGACAAACACATCGAGTCTCCCTTTCAGTCTCTTTAGGAGGAAGGAGGAGAGAAATAACGTGATATGGATTCTCACGAGCCTCGGGTATCAAGGAAAATTCCGATTGGGTGCAAGAAGCGAAAGAAGACAATAAGGAAAAGATTTAAAGAAAAGGGAACACTTATGTATTGCGACTAAAATCTCTGATTTTGTGCTTTCTTTTCTTACGTTGTATTGGATTAAGACCTCTCTCAGTTCTGAGAACTTTAAAATTCTCTTCCTTCGGTTATCGCTTAGGGGAGACGTTTAAGCTTGGATACGATGCGCAAGGATCGAAGAATGCCAATGGAGGAGCTGTTTGAAACTGAATCTACCGCCCCTGTTTTCTTCGTCAAAAGATTAAATACAAATTTCATAAGGGTATTGAGATCATGGTTTCAAGTATTGGTATCGTATCGATTGTATGGTATTGGTATCGGTTGAGATCGGTCTCTGATCTTTGATCCATCAGGATCGGTTACCTATATCTTTTTACGGGATTAACACGCTAAAAAAAAAACACGTACTTTTCTGAAAAGCAAGAGATAAAAGTGACTGGTACACATCGATTCTCTGAATCGATTCGGTTTCAACATAGACCAATACCAGTACTAATACCGAGAATTAAATCCATAATTGAGATGGAAGATAGGTGAAAAGGGAATTACCTATTACTCAGCGCGTCTTTGGCATCATTTCTTTTTATTTTTGTTTACAAAATTGGTTTTGATTGCATTTGCTATAATTTAATTTATGGAGGTTATTTCTATTTAAAAAAAATGATAGAAAACAAAAACCAACATAGGGTCAAAACCCATTTATGCTTTTTCGCTTTCAATTAAATCATTTTGAATTTTTTTAACTTTACAAGTTTTAGTTGAATAACTCATAAGGGTAAAATAGCATTTTTCTATTCAATCACTAACAGCAAACTCACACAGTCAAGTTTTTTGGGACTTCAAGTAATATTTTCAATAGTTCGAAATGTCAAGCAACCTGGACAAAGTACAAAGAGTCCAATTAATTATTCAAGTTTCAATTAGAACTTTCTTTGATTAGATCAATCATCAATGAAATCTTTGGAAAATGTTCCATCTTTTGTTCTAGAGTTCTAGTGATCGTCTCCATAGAATTGAGTAAGCAAACACATCCCTAAATATGGCCGCCACAGCCACTTCGTTCTTCCACCCAACCTCCCCCTCCTTAGCCAAGAAGAGGAACATCAAAATCAAAATCAAAACCAAAACCAAAACCAAAACCAAAAGTGTCTCCTAAAATGTCTTTCCACCAACTGTTATTATTGCCGAGAGTGGCCCCAAACATGGACCTTCTCACCACCATTATCGGATTCTTGTGGAGTAGTTAATTCTCCCTCCACAAAAACTCATTTCCACCATCTATAGAATCTACAACACCATGTGGCACCTCATGTTGATGCAGCTTCCCCAATCTGATTGTTACACCCGAGCCGTATGGTCTAATTTGACTCTTTATAATAGATGATGCACCAGAGAGTTCACCACCGTTGACTATTGGATTGCATCAATCTAATGTATAGAGGAGCCCAATGTGTTCATATACGATGTCTTGTATTCCGTCACTGTTTAATCCAGGGAGTACTGGTGCAGGTGCCTCGACAGACAGGACTGTAGTGACCCTATTATCCATTGATAGTAAAGCAGGATCTTATCTCACCGAGGACGTATGCAATTTTATTGAACCACCTAAATTTGTGTTTATTGCTTGTTCTTGTTTTTTCATTATCTTCTGCATTATTTTAGAGTTGCATTTTTCCATTATCTTCTGCATCGTTAACTCAAAAGTGGGCTTAGGGTCTCAATTGCAGAATCGACATAACTCCCGATTGAATCGGTTAAAATATGATCAATTAGACCCTAATAAAAGTGGGAAGACCTTTTAGATACCCCACAGAACCAAACGTGGCCATACGACTCGAGGTGATTCAACCCTGAAGTGAATAACACTTTCTAGGCTGTCATCGATAGATCGATCAGTAGATAAAACATCAACTGGGGCCCATCTATTAGTGGATGGTCAGGTAGAAATTAGCCACTATTTGTGTCATTAATCGATCCCACCATCTGATCTACTTGTGACATCCACAGGTAGATCATCTACCGGTGACATCTCATGGTGGATTGTCTAAGATGTAAAATTTGAATTTAGTCTCTATTTATGTCACTGGTTGATCTCATGGGTAGATTAGACATCTACCAGTGACATCTACCAGTGGACCTTACTAAACTAGTGACATCTACTAGTGGACCTTACTAAACTATCTTAAGGCAATTCATGAGATTTTTAAGAGATCTTTTATGAGACTCTTTTTAAGGCACATTTTAACATCCATTACACTTGTAATTTGGAAAGAGACAATCACTTTTCGGTGAGGCCTAGCAAGACATTTCAGGTGATTATTTTGGGGATTTCTTCACCTAATCAACTGATAAGGTGAGTGGTGGTCTGACTTATTTTTGGAGTGTTTTAAATTTTGGATAACTTAGAGGGGGTGAGTAGATTATTACGAATAGATTTAAACCTTTTCGTTTTTTTAAACTTCAAATGCGTGATTGTAAACAAATGCGGAATATAAAAGATAAACACAATCACAAGAGACACAAAGATTTTATAGTGGTTTGACTCAATCCGAGTCTAGTCCACTCTTCAAAAGATAGTCTTGAGAGATATCCACTAATTCTTCCCTTTTGTAAGGGTAAAAGCCGGGTTTGGGTCCGTGGCTCTCTTTTTTGCTCATATCCATGGCCCCACATCGTTGCACACCCCCTTGGAGATACGTGGTGGCCTATTTTGAAAACGGCCTATTTTTTCTTTGGGGAACATATCTAAGACTGGGGAACATAAGGTTTGGAGTTGCCACATAAGGTTAGGGCTTAGAACCCAATGATTATGGAGTTGGGAAGGTTTTAGGCACCCACTCCACCCAACCGAACTAGCCTTCCTACTAGATACTTAAGAATGACATTCTCCCCTAATTAATCCTATACCACATGTATGGCTAAGTTATTACTACGCTACTATGTATACTATCACATATGAGTTGAAGAGTTTACATTATGGCAATTTGAGTTGAGAGTTTATACCTATGCTCAATCCGTATTACAGTCAAGGGAGGCGGGCCCCTATTGATGTAGTAGCGAACTTTTGTAGGTGTTAACCATTTACTTTCCTTCTTTGGAGACTTCGAGCTTTCTATAACCTTCACAATTTCATTTTGCCAAAATTTTAGGACTCTAATATAATTATGATGAGATCCGAAAGAATATGGAGAAGACGAGGCTATTAAAAGCTTTCTAATACATTATTAAGAGTAAGGTGATTTTTCCAAATTTTTGGGTTTTTAAAATTTTTTTTTGGCACTTAAATCGAGATAATGAGACTGGAAAATGTTTTAGCCAAACTTCCACTAGCAGGGGCTAGGATGAGAAAAGATAAAAATTGAAGATTAAAGGATCTTCTCAGCACTTTGGGACACTTGGGAAGGTAGGTAACTCACAAGGAGAGGTGTAGGTGAAAGGATATATCCTTTTGTGTCTTGGGATGGTTAAATAGTCCCTTTTTTATAGGTTTTTTTAACCGATGTGGTGAATCTTCATGGGGCCACAAAAAAAGGCAAAAATTGGCCTAGGGTCAGTAAAAACGGGCGATTGCAACATCTGGGTTGCTTGAGGGGCTGCAAGATTTTGCAAGGCTAGGACAGGAATATCCCTGGATTAGATAGATGATGATCTTACTCTCCATAGGGCTTTTGCCTTCTAGGTGTGATTTAGGGAGATCTGGTGGTCCAAATTTCGCTCCATACATCGACAAAATTGTCTTTTGAGTACTATTCATTAGTATGGGTGTCGAGCCTTTTTCGGCTCGGAATCATTTGGGACTAGTAAGGAAGGGATCTTACAATGTACAATATGTTAGTATTGAGTACCACAAGATCGGGCATGGTTTGGCCATGTATGGATTAGAGTTTTGGATTTGACTAGGGTTTTGGGCTAAACTAGGGTTTTAAGCTAAGTCCAAATTAATTTGAAAGGCCGAATTCTCCACCAAGTGGAAGCATAGATCATATCTACATCTTGTAAATCATCATTGCAGGAGGCTGGTGACAAAATTGGGTCTCTACAGAATGCCTCTCTTTGGCCTAGTCTTGTGCCATAGCTGAAGGGCAAAGAAAAGAACTACCACATTTTTTTCACGAGAGTATAAACCGCTGTCATCTTTCTTAAGCATGGCAGAGGTGCTATGAGAAAAAAATGCGAGCATTAAATTCAATTGAAAAAAAAAAAAAAAAAAAAAAAAAAAAACCTGAGAAATCCATTGGTAAATGAAGAGGATGGAAAGTCGGAAAATAATAAACTCAAGTAGTTAACATCGTTAAATCAAGAAATTAACATGACCCCGAATTAACTAGGGATTGCGATCTTGTTCTTACTTGAAACCAGAGGTCATTGAGGGAAGGTATCCAACGGCTCCTGATGAGTGATTCCTACAAAGTGTTAGTACAAAATATTCCCTTTGTGCATTTGGCCAAACGTGGCTATGTAGGGGCTGCTCATAACCTAAGAAAGGTTGTTACAATCAAATTGGCCACTTTGGACAACAAAAGATTGAATGAGGGTATTTTTGTCTTTTGGACATTCTGAGAAACTACGGATTAGGTAAATGGTTCTTCATTTAAATTGTCCATCTTCGGCATCTTTTGACCTAGGCAAGGGTATTTTGGTCAAACTAACCTATATCGCGGGCCAATACAATGAACTTTTTGAAATTTAGGCCATCAAGGGTATTTTAGTCAACTTAGACTTGTACCATGGACCATGCAATGCAATTTTTGAAATTTAGGCCAACCGAGGGTATTTGGTCATTCTAGATTTATACCCAGGGTTGTGTAATGAATTTTTTAAAATTTGAGCTAACTATGGGTATGTTTGTCATTTTAGACATATAACTTAGGCTATGGAATGAATTTTTTTAGATTTAGGACACCAAGGGGAAGAAGCACACCCATGGGGAATGACCTTGGCGTGGCTAGCTGGCCGGTTCAGCTAGGGGAGGAGGAGGATGTTTCAAAAGAGTGGTATACTGGGTCCACCTTACGAGGGACGCACTACCACCTCTACAATTCGACATGGTTGATGGGTAAGTCTAATTCTTCATTTAATAATGATTTTAATTACCTACCCTTGCAGAGAGGTGTGGAGCCATCCTATGGGAGGTATGGCTCCCGAGCAAGGTCCGAAACTGGTACAACGAGTTGTTCCCCACTTTGAAGCACTAGGTGTAGAACAAGAGTCACCGACCTAAACGTCTGGAAGAAGGCCGCAGACCTAGTTTATGCTATAATAGAGAGGTGGTCGCCCAACACTCACACCTTCCACTTCCCTATGGGTGAGCTCATTATTACCCCTCTCTGCTTCTATGCTTTGACTAGCGTCCCATTTGGTAGCAGACCAATCACTATCTCGGGCACGCTCGACCCAACAGATATCTATGCTTTGACAGGTGTCTGCACTCTTATCCCAACGGTCCACTTATCGAATATTCATCGTGTTTGTTTGGGAGTTTATGTCATACACGATTCCAACTCGATGACCAGAACGTGTCTCCTCAGCTCTTTTCTCCTCAACTTATTTCAATACAAAAGAGAGGGGAAGTTTGTAGGCATTGTTGAGATACTATACAATACAATCAATCAAAAGAGCTCAACGGAATTCAATCAAAAAAAGGTTCAGGAATCAACCCAAAAGAAAAGGGAATGTTTCAATCTTAATCTATTTTGTATTGTTTTAGCGGCATGGCCCAAGTGGTATGGTGGGGGACTGCAAATCCCTTTTCCCCACTTCAAATCCAAGTGTTGCCTGATCAATCAAAGACTCAAAATACCTTATTCTTCTATTCTGCTGATATAACTCGTCAAATTTTTAGACATCGATATCCTCTTGGGCAACCCTGTTCAAAGACTTGAATGAGGTAGATATCGACCACTGGGGTGGGTTGGATTACGCATACTTGCTGCACATGGTGGATCATCTGGCTTTTGGCGACTGCGATCTCTATGTTCCTTGTACATCCTCTAGGTATGCGTTTACCTTTCTTTCTTGTTGTTGCTTTGATTCTCACTACTTATATTCTCATCTCTTTGAAGCCCTAAGTCTATGAGAATCTAAAGTTCATGTGCCCTTAGCTCCAGGATCCAGATTGTAGATTCTTATTCGTTACTACGAGGTGGGGATATGATCATATTACTAGGGTTTGACCTCCGATCCAAGCCAGGACTTCTGCCAGAGCTATGCTCAACGAGACCACCAAGGTATGCTTCTTTATCTCCATTTAGAAGTCATAAAAATTTGTCATTAACTTACCTTGATTTTGTAGGTTGCTTGGAAACTGTTCTTGAGGTTGGCCTTTCCCGATGTTGGTCGGCAAGATAGGGCTCTTGCTTGACCTGCCAGCAAGTGCTTTTTAGGGCCCTTAATGACCCTACCTAGTACTTGAGGAGTGGGTGATGGAGCAATGACCTAAGTCAGAGAGCTTCTACGCCTCAACCTTCCTCCTCTCACTACGCATTGCCCACAGTGTCTCAGAGGAGGAGCATATTGTAGCAACGAGAGGGACGTGGGAGGGAGATTTTGTTGTTTTTTAGAGAGACTACTGGTCCTTTCTAGAGGCAAAGAATTTTCGCATTACCTTGACCCCCTCGGCTCTATAGGTGGAAATTCCCCATTTGCCATTTTCATTCTTAATTTAGCCATTGTTTCTAACTGTTTCCTTACCTTGATTGCAATATTGCAGATGTCTTGCCATCCCTTTCCCTCAGCCCACCTCCTCTCCTAGGGACTCTTCTGCCTTTCCTCTCCCATTGCTATGCTTATGTAAGTGGTCACTCGATGAGGTATTGTCTATCTTTCCTTTTTGCTATCCCTTGAATTTTAGCTTTGGTTTGCAAATCCTAGGCTGTTGATTTGATAATCTCTGATTGATATGAGCAACTACTAGGGAAGGAGATGGCTTCCCACCGTCCCACGATAATTCTTCTTTCAATTCTTGGATTGTACCTGCAATGTTAGATTCTAAAGTGCTAGCAAGAATGTATGCACGTAGAAAGTAGAGTAAGATGCAACGAGGTAGGATATCAAGGGCTATGAGGACACCATTGAGAAGTGTTGAGAGCAAGGTGGTGAGAGGACATCTACAGATGCTAAGGGAAATGGGGAGCTCATTGCTGATGATCACAATGAAGATGCAAGGCTGTTACACCCTTACCCTAAATTTCCTCTTCGTGATTGTATAAATGAGGCATGGGAGAATGCCAGCACCAATGAGTACTGGGTAGCAGTTGTATTTTTCCGAGAAGGGAAGGATGACCCCACCTGTACCTACTACTCATGCTTTGATAATTGGAAGTTCAGTATGATCCCTCCAAACTTAAGGAAGATCCCCTAACCCTAATAGTAACATGTACAAAGAGGTGGACCCACACACTGAAAACACCTTGGGAAGTCCTCAGTCAACTTAGGGATCTATTTCCACACAAAGGGGACCAGTCCAGCCTTCACCGACTGATGATCACTGGCTAACCTACATCGGCCGGTGGACATCCCCTGGTGAATGCACTGACCAGAATTGGGTTATTATGCCGTGGAGCCCGAGCCTAAATCTTCATGAGCTCAACCTAAATATTCCCTAATTTAGCTTAACCTAGACTTGAACAGTGGGGAATTTAGAGTACATTTTGCAACCCTATCTTAGCTAACCCACTAATCACCTTAAATCTAAGCTAATTGGAGTGGGTGAGCATCCCCTACTTGTAAATCAGCCCTATAATCACAAAACTACCACTTGAGAACAATTCAAAGAGAGGGAAAATAAGAAATGAAGCTAGAATATGGGCCCCCACAAAAATCACACACTTATTCATACACAAAGAGGACTCCACCGACCTGTGGAGCAAAATTGGGTAGAGAAACCCCAGTTTTTGCTTCACCGGTTGTTGGTCAATGACGGATGGTGACCATCCACCGGTTGAACATCCTAAAACTGATTTTGAACCCCTTTTGATTGGACGTGTACCTTAAGGTCAAACCTCCCTATGGTTAACTAATTTGCTTAAAGACTATGTATCCTAGGAGTAGAACAATGATGGGACAATGCAGCATGAGACTATTGGTTGTCCACCATCATTTGAGACTCGAGGTGAGTGGGTGTTGTGAACTAATTTATTGAGTGTTTATAATATGTTATCCATGCGCGTGTTCATAATAGTTGTGTGTTAAACTTGTTTTCTGATTGAATATTGAATTGTAGATATTGATGATATTATTGTTTATAACATGATGTTTATGCTCATGGTCATGATGCATTGCATATTATAAACTTGTTTTATTTGGTGAATGTGATGTTGCATAATGATATGATGGTATGTGTATAAGTATGACTGTGATGTGGTATGTATCATGATAGATTGCATCGGATTACGAGAATAACCTTGGTACTACAGCCATTTCCAATAGGGGTTAGGTATTGGCTAATCCTACCGTCTGACGAATCGAGGTTGGAGACAATTTTCGGTGACTGAGGTGGGGTACCAACGTCGTGACGAACCCTTCACACGATTTTGATTTAGTGTGGTGGTATATATGGGAGATTATAAATAGGAGTTTGTTAGATAACGATGTGGTACCGGAACTTGCGTGCTCCTATCTTGCAACTAGCTTGTATCCTCGGGGATCGATAATGGACATTCATGACTGGAGATACCACCTATGTTGTAGTAGCACTAAGACCTAATATAGATTCAGAAGTTATTGAATAGATTGAATTGGGTTAGGAGAATAACCTTGGTCCTACAATCCTTGCCAATAGGGGTTAGGTATTGTCTACTCCTACTGTCTGATGGACCGGTTAGGAACAATTTCCAGTGACCAAGGTCGGGGGTATCGGCATCGTGGCAAACATTTCACACGATATTTGATTCGGTGTTGTGATTTATATGGGGGATTATTAATAGAGTTTTCCGGGTAACAATGTGGTATCGAAACTGACATGCTCTTGTCTCGCAACTAGCTTGTATCCTCGGGAATCGATAACGGACATTCGTAACTGAGGATACCACCTATGTTTCAATAGAACTAAGACCTAATATGGACCATACCATTGCACTCACTCAATTTTGGTTGATTCAATTATGTTGTCATATTTGAAATTCATTAATCTCGTTGATATTATTTTTTATATTTACACTTGTTTATGTTTACTTGTATGTCCACCCCTCCATAGGCTTCGTGGAAGCTCACCCCATTTTATATATGTTTTTAGATGGATCCAGGTAGCCCTTCAAAGGTCATAGTAGAAGTGCCACCTTAGTATGGAGTGAGCTGTGGGTTAAAGAACTAGTTGAACACGAACCAGGTTGTGTTTGCGAGAGCTGTACCTACAAGGCACCTTGAGGATGATAGGACCCCCTTACTTTTTTTATCCTTTTGTGTATATACCTCTTATGGTACAATACTCTAATATGTAGAATATATTGGATGGTTTAACACTCCTTTTTTGTAAAAATATCAAATAGCAATGGAGGTTTGCCAATTGTAATTATCCCATTGTCTATTATATACTTGTTGATTTTAGTTCATTTCATAACTTGTGATCTTAAAATATTGCATTGGAGATCCTGGTTGGATTTCTAAATACAAATGTGTGTCCAAGCCATTAGCCTTCAGGTTAGTGAAGGTGGGGTGTGACAATTATACAATTTGACATGTAGCTAATCTATGAGCTCTCGCTAAAATAGTCAAAATAACCTCATCATTTGTCGAGATGGCACGGTTGTAGGAAAGGTCTCTACAATGGGTGTATCAAAACCATTTTTCCCTCGCTTCTTTTTTTGGTATTTGTCATAAAACTTGGCAATACATGCCATAGTCAAGTATATTTTGAGCCTCGAGATTATAGATTTTTTCGGATTTTACGGTGAATCAGAAAAATAGTCATATTTGACCCCATTTCCATTCTTCAATGAAGTCCTCGTGACAAACATTTATTGTATAAAATCTTTATATTTATTTTTTTCTTTTTATTACAGATTATTTCCTCGAAAAGAACTGTAACGTTCCATTCTATAATAACTCCTTCCACCCCATTCTTCTATTTATACTGCACTCTATTCAGTGAGTTTCTTTGTAGAAGTCTCTGTTTCTTTCCAACTCTCCCTATTCTAATTTTTTCTTTGCATTTCGTTGTTGAAAATATAGAGAGTGATAGATCGATGGCCTATTTTAGAACGGAACAAAATTTAACGATTGAAAATGGGGTGATGAATCAAACGCAATCAAATCTGCAAGCTCTCCTAAATGAAGTGGTGCAGCAAAGGCAATTGAGTGGATATGTTCATTTGAATAGAGAGGTGGATGAAGGGCAATCATCCGGACTTTTGTATCAAGAACTTTTTGAAAAGGTACTATCAAAGACTGATGTTGGGCAACGGCTAATTGTTCCCAAAAGTAATGCTGTAAAGGACTTCCCGTTACCTCCGAAAATGTATACTAGAGGAGAAGAAGCTGAAGATAGTGTTACATTTGAGACCATCGATTTGTGTTTCGTTGACAAAGATCTTAAGCCATGGAGCTTTCGATATTGTTATGTGAAAAGCTCCAAAAGCTTTGCGCTTACAAAATATTGGTCCAGGTTTGTTTGGGAGAAAGGCCTTAAGGTTAATGACTCCGTCATCTTTTACAAGTGTAAAGAGTTCAGAGAAGGCCAACCATTTTTCATGATTGATACAAGGTCTGCACAAGGCCAAAGAAATGATATTGGACGAAACATTAGGTTACAAGTTGGTCATTCTGGACATATGTTAAATGAGGAAGGGAGAAGAGAAGAGGAGAATGAGGGAGGCATTAGATTATTTGGTGTCAACATTAACTAAGAAAGAGTTATAATGTCTACCTAGATAGTTGGTTTAACAAGAGTATTTCCTATTTTTCTTTAGTTTAATGTTTAGAATTATTTTTTTTTTACTATTCCCAATGTTAACTTTATTGAAAAAAAAATTCAAGTTAGTTACCAAAATATGCATGGCAGTTTGAAGGATATAGTCATTTCATATGTGAATAATAGACTACTTCTTCCACTAATATTTGTTTCAATGGTGGAGAGTGCATAGGGGAGGATTTGGTAGCCCCCCCCCAAAGCTACCTACACCTTCTCATAAAAGTTATAGGTCAAATTGTTTCCAAACCATTCATGGTTTAAAAAATTAGTGAATTGGATTAGGAATCGATCAATGTGCCTCATAATTGGTCAGGACTGATCTTGATTTCAACTTTTAAATCGAAATATTCTTAGAAAGATTCCTCTGAATTTGTGAGTTTTCAGATCAAATGGTTGATTTTAGGGTTATTAGAACCGATTCTAATCCAATTTGAAATGGAATCAATAGGGACTGATTCCATCCCCTATTCTTGTTTTTATAACCCAAAAATCATTCCACTTTTTTTTTTAATCATCTCCTAATTTAAGATGGTTCAACATATGTGTATATCACCCATATACTCATGGAAATTGTTATACTTCACACCTTGTTTTTTTTTTTATATGAAAATAACATTATACTAGTGTACAAGAAGACAACAAGTGTTACCACATCTCATATAAAATATCGTGAAGTAGCCAAGTAACATATCCATTGTATATAACAAATCACTTTTAATAGCTTCATAGGTTTTTTGGCTCTACACAAATCCATACCTTTCAATCGAGAATTTCAACAAACATCTCTCATTGAAGGATATTTAAATGAATCCAATAGGATAAATTGTCCGATTCAATTCTTTATCTATGACTTCAATGATAATGGAGAAAGATTCAAAAATGAATAATTCCATTATATTGAAACTTTTGTTACAGGCTACTTCTGTTTTCTCAACATCCCACAGTAGAGGAATTGAAGATCAAAAACCTCTTTAGAGTCATGCATTAATTTATATTTTTCAAAACTCTAAGCTTAACAATGACATTCTAGTGATAGTGTCCATTAGGTCGAGTAATCAAACATATACCTAAAAATGGCTTCGACAACTCCTTTATTCCTCCATTTAACATCTCCTTCCCTAACCAAGAAAAGGACCTTTAAAACAAAAACTAGAACCAAAAGGGTCCCCTAAAATGTCTTTCTACCACATACCACCGCTACAGATATGGACTTGCTCACCACCATTGTCGGATTCCTGTGGGGCAAAGCCCTCCCTCCGCAACAACTCATTTCCACCATCCGTGTAACCTAGAACCCCACATGGCACCTTATATTGAAGCAGCTTTCTCAAACTTATATCTTTGACTCATACACTTGTTTCACCAATTTCAAATCAATGCAACTTTATCATCAAAATTGACTTATCCAACCCTCCTGTTATGTCTTTCAAAATCCTTGAAGAAGTTATTCTGGTATTTTATAGGAAAATCTCAAATATGGGAGTATACAAAACTGATAAGAAGGAAGTTTCACTCATTAGTTGCTATTCTATTATAGGATGATTCCAGTTATACTCCATATTATAGTTAGTCACTGTTCCTCGCCTATATAAAGATAGCTTCAGTCATGAGTTATTACTAATTTATAGTTTATATAAAGGGAAGCATACAAAATTGAAAAGAAGGAAGAGTTATTGTTCGTGAAGCTCTTCATCAATATGATATAGATCTAGGTATGGTTCCAATTGAATCTCCATTATTATATATTCTTTATGTTCATTGATTTAGTCATATTAATCCTTAATATTTCCTATCAATTGGTATCAGAGCAAACTAATTGGATCATTGAATAAAAGGGTTTTGTTCTTTTCATTTATTCTCTCTTTATGGATTGGGTTTGATCTGTTCGAGTTTTTATTTATGTTTGTAATGTTATAATATTTTCTCCTACAGTTTTACCAAATAAATTTTTCTTACTGATGGATCACTGACTGCAACATCATGTATGAATGCTTTAAGGTTATTCCAAGGTTGCAATTATTGGGGGGGTTTTTTTTTTTTTTTGTTAAGAATAACATGCAAGTCTACAACATGATTTTCATGAAAAATAATTAATTAAAGAGGCCAAATATCAAATGGTCATTGTATATAAGTGAAAATGTCTATCGTTTTCAAAATATTTATATAATTTATTATTGTATTCCCTTACCAAAGAAAGAAATGGTTTTTATATATTATGATATTTTCCATTTTTAAACTAAACAGTTTTTTTTTTTTTTAAAGTTTCAAACGTTTTTATTTGTTTTCTTATTTTAAGGAATCTTCTAAAGAAGGAGAAGGTTAATGGGAAACAACTGTAAAGTTGAAAAGCTTAATTGGATACAACTGTAAAGTTGAAAAGTTTAATAAAATACAACTGTAAAGTTAAAAAGCTTAATAGGATGCAACTATAAAGTTGAAAGATTAATGGGATACAACTGTAAAGTTGTACTTCCTTATTTAAATCAATACGTTTAATTTTATTTAGTAAATGAACCAATTAGAGTCGGTTTAACCTTAACAGTGGTAAACTAGGTCAGGTTGGACTAAATTGGATCCGACCAGGTTAGACTAATCGGGTGGGGTTCGACCAGTTGACTTGCTAACAGTTATAGTACTGAATGGGTCATGTCTGTCATTAGCCTTTGTCTTGAATCTAACTTGAACGTAAAATAAAATAAAAAATAAAAAGTTCATTCGAAACAATTTATATAAAAACACTTTGGATACTAATAAAAATGTTTCATTTTTTATTTTATAAACTATTTTCAATTTTTCATAAATAACATGTGAAATCTTATGTAAAAAAAAATGTTAAATATACCTATTTCTTTCTCTATTTAAGCATCTGATTTATACATACACAAACAGAAAATATTTTGGTTTATTCTATGATTTGACAACCTATTTATGCATTTGAAAGTGATGAAATTATTTTGTAAACAAAATTAAACAATTGTAAATAACTACCATAATACATTCACAATTGTTTCTACAATGTTTATACCTCTGTTTATCCACCATAATTGTAAATTTCAAAAAAAAATATGATTGGCTTAGCTATAGGTTTGAAATAATAAAAATACCCTTGAATGACTCCAAATTTCAAAAATTCATGATTGGCCAAGGTATAGGTCTGAAATAACCAAAATAACCCTGGATGGCTCCAAATTTTAAAAATTCATAATTGGCCCAAGGTATAGGTCTGAAATAATTAAAATACCACTATATGGCCGTAAATTTCAAAAATTTACGATTGTCCCAGATTATAGGTCTGAAATGACCTCTTGATGGCCTCAAATTTCAAAAATGTATGATTAGCCCGGGGTTTAGGTCTAAAATGACCAATACTTGGATGGCCTAAAATTTCAAAAATTTATGACTAGCTTAGGGCATAAGTCTGAACTCTTAAATGACCAAAACACCTCTAGATGCCCAGATCTTACAGCTTAGCCTCAAGGATAAGCAATGCCAAGGATAACCTATTTGACTAAGGCACCCATCTCATAAGTGACAAAATTGATTTATAACGCTTGCATAATAACATCTTGGTAGGGATTAACCTTGGTGACCTGTTGACAAATCCCCAACGACCGCGCAGGTAAGATCTCAAATTTGTAGTTAATTCCACTAGATAGGATTATGTTAGTTTCTTGATTTATCGAGATTGTTTGTCTAAGCCTGTTAACAAAAGATCTTTTGAATATTTATCGATGGATTAGCCACCTGTACTTTTACATTGCATCTTTACCATCATTGAACAAGATAATGGCAGTACATGCACTGGGTGACAAAGTGAGGAAGTTCTTTTCTTCACCTTTCAGCCATGGCATAAACCTTGGACAAAGAGGGACATTCTATAGACACCAAATTTTGTCATCTGCCAAGACAATGACAATGAATAGGATATAATTGAGGCCTATGCTTTGCCTTAGAGGAAAATCTGGCCCCTCGAAGTGAATTGAACCGGGCAACAACCTGTAATCCAGCTCAGAACCTTCACCAACCCAACCTCGTGCACTAGACATTAGAATGCTTTATATTGCCGAATTAGATCTAAGTACTCTCTTAAAGGTATGAGAATGGCACTACTAAAGACTTCTAGGTATCCCAAGGGTGCAATCAGACAAAAGTCCTTTGTGAATCCCAAACTTTTTCGAGCCAAAAATGGTCTCAAACACTATACCAATGGTTAGTCTTCGGAGAGATGATTCCGATCATATATCGCACGTAAAAATTAGACCACTTGATCTCCAAAAATCATAGTCAGGAGTGTGGGAACCCAGATAGGGTTGACTCAGGTCAAATAGTCCTCACAGGCCCCCAAGAAATCTCATGGGCCTGTAAAAAAACTCAAGGGCAATGGCTGGAAAAAAAGGATGCCTTTTTTGGCAGACCCATCAAATCTCAGCTTTCGAGGTCCAAAAACCTATAAATTCTACCATTTTCTCATTTTGAATGTGAAAGGAATCTGAGAGTGACCCCTACCTACTTGCATCATTAGTCTTCTTTTTCTATTTCTAGCCCACCTCCTCATGCCAATCATGACCCTACATCTAAGCCTAGTAATAGTATTATAGCCCAATACCCAACCCAAGGCCGAAGCTCTGCCCAAACGGGTTTGCTCTCCATTTTGCATGTCGAAGTTCTATCGAGATCTTCAAAGACTCCCGAAGAATATGACAGGTTTTGAGGTATCATAGAGCTCTAGATTCTCCAAAGAAGGAAAGCAAGTGACTGAGATCTCTTCCACTTGAGCTGGCAACCTTCGTCAAGAACTAGGTGCACAACAAAAGAGGCCCACCCCTCTCGACTTCAAATAGAGGTCAAGCTTAGGTACAATCCTTCAACTGAGTAGGCATAATGTAGACCCTCTACTTTATATAGTATTTTTATATTCTTGTATAATAACAATTTACCCATACATATGATATAGAACATATTGAGGAATATTCGTATTTGAGCATCTAATAGGAAGATTGGATCGACCGGGTGAAGTGGGTGCCTAATACCTTCACAAATGAATAATCTGACACGTACACTCACCTCTAGACTAGACCAATTTTTTTTTTGTCCGCTCCTATGAATTAGGTCCACACCTCAGGTCTTAGGCCCTAATCTTAGGTGGCGATTATAATTTTTATGATTCCCAATCCCGAAAAATTTACCATTTTATATTAAATTATCATTGAAAATGACACGAAGGGAAAGAGCTTGTCACCCACAAAATAGGCCTCCATGTGTCCCTGACATGGGACACAATTGTACGAGGCCAATGGATTCAGGTGGGAGAAAGAAGGTCAAGGACAACTGATCCTAGGCCGCTACCCTTACAATACCTCTCCCCTACTAACAAGAAGTTGTAGCACCCGGGTTGTTTTCCGAGCCCGATGTAAGCTAACATGAATCATATCACATCAGAATAATAAGGTGATCATGATTGGGAATGCAGCATCAGAAACTACCTCGACCACATTGCACCCACAACCATAAACCACACACTCTCACTCTCCATAGGCATGCAGTACCAGAAGCTACCTCGGCCATAGTACAACCCATCCGAAAACACAAAACACAATCTCTCACAATTCACCCACACCAACACCGACACCAACTTTCCATAATTCACCAACACCAACATTCCACTCTCAATAAGATAACAATGTTGAACCATTAACACACACACACACACACACTACATATACTTCAACTTAAAGAATTTACATGTAACATAGATTTAAACAACAACATGATCGTGCATAAATAACTTAAAAGTAAACACTGCAAAATAAAACACAGCACTCCCCTCACATCTAGTCTCTACTAGTCGTGTACTATCAATGACCTTGTGTCATGTAGTGTCACCACTTGATGGTTCTATTCATTGAAAACAAAAGAGATTTTAGGTCAAATCTATTTATGCTTCTAATTCCCTTTTATGGTGTTGATTACACCCCAATTATACAGTTTGCCCATTTTAGGTAGGTTATAAATGTTAGGGTTAGTATCCTAGGGTTAAATTTCATGCATACAATACATTTATACACTAATCATATTTCGAATAATGGAACTAATCACATCAGATGGATAGACTTCTAAGGTTTGGTCAATTTCCCAAATTTAGGATTTTGGGTTACTCAATTTGGGGAAAATTGGTTAGAGTTTGCATACATTGGGTCTCTAAACCCAAACGTAATCACCTACATCTACTAATATAGTTATTTTACATCAATTCCACAAATCTATAGTTGAGTTAGGGTGGTAGAACATAGGGATTTTGGTTATTTTTCCTAATTTATAGTTTAAGTTACCCAAAATTTTTGGAATTTCGGTTAGGTTTCCATGTAGTGGTTCACCTATGATCATCACAACCCACTATTCTAAGTGTCACACCCTGTTCACACAGAACTGGGCCAGTGACCGGGTTAACACTGGTTAACCCAAACCTGCCAGTATCATCTGGTACAGTATCCAACCACAGTATACACACAACTAAGAAAAAGGCTCGTCAGTTCAGTGGAAGGCTTAATTTACCTGTAAATATTCCCATTATACTTGATACCCAAATTGTAATACATAGTTAAGTACATGTGGGCCCGCAGGCATGATATTTAAACAAAAGAATATAATTTACATATCAAGTACACTAAAGGGATCATCAAAAATACAAAGGGTACAGCTTGGTTCGGTATCAAAAATAGAACTCAGCTCAGCATCAAAGGTAAAGCTCAGCTCGGTATCGAAAGGTAGAGCTCAGCTTGGTATCAGAAGAAGAGCTCAGCTCGATATCAACAGTTAAGCTCAGCTCGGCATTAGAGCTGCAGTCCCGTAGCACAACCCTCGCACGAGCAATCCGTGTCATGCTCTAATTCCTCGGGGACCCACCAGTCCTCTCCAGGAAATTCAACCGTGGGGCCTGACCCGTGCTCTTCAGGTTGATGACCTGCAAAGTCATCTAAAAGAGGTGCACACGTGGGATGAGCTCACTAGCTCAGTAAGTGAAAAGAAGAACCACACAGCAGTCCACACAACAAATCACAACCATATACAATATATGCTATGCAATCCATTTTAATCACTTCCACCTAATCAACATTACTAAGTCTCAGGTTTAGTGCTACTACAACCACAGTGCGCGAATACTCCGGGTACGAGTCGCGAAATCCATCCCGCGATACGCCCATAGGGGTGTCAGAGAAAGCCCACTATGAGTACTCAGAAAAGTAAAACATGCCGACCACCGGCTCTCAACATAAAGTAAATGACATAAATTAAAGGTGCTGACTCCAGCAATTTAAAAGCAGTACGATTGGCCCTCTTGAATATACCACTGGGGTTGTCGACTATCCTAATGACCAGCCAGGCGTATGTCTAACCGCCACAGTGACCCGACAATCGCGACCACTGCTTCCCCCCAAATGGTAACCCAACACCTCAACCCTTGTTAGGAAGGGGCGTAGCACGGGAAGGTGATAATCCTACACCGCATGTGCCTATATGACATAGTACTATTGCATAGTGCCTTCGCGTCCCATTCCACGGGCCACCAATGCACTCGTTTCCAAGTCGACTATGGCATCTAGTCTATTAATGCAATATGCACAATGATATCAACATTCATCTCATAAGCATATCATCATTTAATCATTGAAAAAATAATCACAACACACATGGCATAAGATAATGTGAGGATGGCTAAGCTACATATAATTTGCATGATGACATGGCTAATCTAGATAAAATGGAATGATGCATAACAAGCCTTAAAATAAGGCCAAACATCCTCTCCCCACTTACCTGTAGTGTACAAAGACTCACGCCTGGTACTGGTGAGATCCGGTGCGAGAAGTGTACGCTTTAGTGAACCTAATATAAGTGAATGGGGTTAGAATTTCACCATTTTGGGTTCAAAATTAACACGATCTAATGACAAAATCATGTTTAGAATCCTAAAAGAAGGTCGCACGTCCGTTTTGGGTCCTTTTAGACATAGAAATCACATTGGAAGCCACTCGGGTGGGTCGGACAGCCCACCTGTCATGACCCACGGTGGGTCGGTTGGGCCCGTCGGTTTGGCCCGAGGGTCCTGCTAAGACCGACGGCGGGCAGGGTGGCCCACCGATTGGCCCACCGATCTTGGCCTCGAGGCTCTATCCTCATAGGTGGGTGCCCTTAGGCAGGCCATTTGGCCCACCGGTCTGGCCCATCGGTCTTGGCGAAAAAGTGTCATTTTTTTCCAAACTTCCTCCAACCTTTGGGGAATCAAATGGGGCTTTTCCAAACCCATTCTTCACACATTCAAGGTCTCATAAGATGGTTCTAGCCTAGATCTAAGTTAAATTTAAGGAATGGAAAGCCATCTTACCTTCTTTGCTCAAGAACTCCTTCAAAATCCAAAAATCACTTCAAATCACCAATGCTCTTGCCAACCTTGTAAACACTTCTTCAAATCCTTCAAAACCAACACATAGATCATCTATTAAACCTTAGATTCATCATCTCAAGGGGGATTTACAAGACCTCAAGAAACTCTACCCAAATAAAAGGTTTTACTTGGGTATGGTGAAAGTTTAAGGAACCCAGCCTTTGTTCACCTCTAAACATAGATCTCGTATTGGAGATCACTTTTTTGACGTCGGAATGGGAAGATCAAGCCTCGGCGCCGCTTAAATCCTTCCCCTACTTCTTCTTGCTCCCCTTTCTTCTTGTCCATTCTCTTTTCTCCTTCCTTTTCTCTCTCCTCTTTACTCTTTTCACCAACCACCCGAATGACATAAATGAGAAAATGGAAACTCATAAATGCTATTTATACTTTCTAAAATAACTAAGTAATCACATGGGTGGGTCACTCAGGTGGGTGGATGTGCCCACCTGTGACCGCCCACCTGAGGGCCAAAACTTGGCCAACAAGTGGGATTTTGACAGAGTTCGGCCCTCGGCACGAAACTCACTCTTAGCATAAGATGTAATATACGTATGCGCCCTAAGATACGGCTACATACCTTCTTTATCCATACATGGCCTTATGATATGTGCATGTACACTGTTTAGGTACTCCCATCTCCTCTGGCACTGGCTCAGACTTGTCTGCCTAGCCGACGTTCAAGGTCATCCTTGCCATCATGGTCCATAAGGAACCTGCCTTAACTCTCTCCGGTTCAGGTCCTGCATGGTTAAATCAGGTCAATCGTGTAATCAGACGGGGTTTAAGAAGTAGGGTATTACATTTACCCCCCCTTTCTGAAAATTTCATCCTCGAAATTAGCGTACCTGGTTGTTCAAAAAGATGAGGGTACTTGGCTTGGATTTCATCCTCTTTCTCCCAAGATGCTTCTTCAAGTGAATGATTTGCCCATCGCACCTTTACATAGGAAATGGAGCGGTTGCAAAGGGTTTTCACCTTTCGGTCCAAAATTTCAGCTGGCTGCTCTGTATAGGTCATATCAGCTTCTAGATATTCTGGTTCCACGGGTAATACATGAGATGGATCATGAACGTATCGCTTCAGCATGGATACATGAAATATGTTATGAACATCCCCAAGTGAAGGTGGCAGAGCAAGCATGTAGGCTACTGAGCCAACCCGGGCTAAGATCTCAAATGGGCCAATGTATTTTGGGCTCAACTTCCCCTTTCTGTGAAATCTTTGCAACCCCTTAGTAGGAGAGATCTTGAGAAACACCTTTTCTCCTGGCTGAAATTCAATGTCTTTTCTGCGGGTTTCTGCATAGCTCTTTTGACGGGACTGAGTTGCTTCAATCCGTTCTCGAATAACATCGACCTTGTCACAAGTCATCTGTATCATTTCAGGTCCTAACATTCGGCATTCGCCTACCTCTCCCAATACAGAGGAGTCCTGCACTTCCTACCGTACAATGCCTCATACGGAGCCATCCCAATTGTAGCTTGATAACTGTTGTTATAGGCAAACTCCATAAGGGGTATATATTTTTCCCAACTACCACACATTTCCATTGTACACACCCTGAGCATGTCTTCTAATATCTGTATGGTTCGCTCCGACTGACCATCAGTCTGTGGGTGGAAAGCAGTACTCAAATTCAATTGTGATCCCAAGGCATGCTGGAAGCTTTTCCAAAATCTAGAAGTGAACCTTGGGTCCCTATCTGATACAACGCTCACTGGCACTCCATGCAAGCGGACTATGTTATCCATGTAAAGTTGTGCTAATTTGGCCATAGAGAACTTGGTCTTGATGGGAATGAAGTGAGCAGTCTTAGTAAGCCGATCAACGATCACCCATATCGCATCCATTCCCTCAGGTGTACATGGTAGTCCGGTGACGAAGTCCATTGTAATCCTATCCCACTTTTATTCTGGTACTGGGAGTGGCTGAAGAGTACCATAAGTTCGATGCCTCTCAGCTTTTACTTTTTGGCATGTAAGACAAGTCGCCACATACAGAGCTATTGTGACTTTCATGCTTTGCCATCAGTAATTTTGTTTGAGGTCTTTGTACATCTTTGTACTTCCTGGGTGGAGTGAGTACTCGGAACTATGTGCTTCTCGCACTATATTGTCTTGTATATCCAAATCATCGGGTACACACAATCTGCCTTGAAACATCAATGCCCCATCACTGGCTAAAACAAAATCTGGGTCGCTCATTGTTTGATCTTGAACCTTAACTCTGATCCGCTGCAATTCAGGATCCAAAGGTTGTTTCATTATTACCTCTTTCCTGATGGTCGAATGCACCTGTAGAGCCGTGAAGGATACAGTCAACCATTTAAGGTTTTCTGGTTGACGTTCAAACTCTAAGGTTGCTCCTTCATGTAAGAGGGCTTCATCCATTAGCGTCGCTTCTTGTACGAGTGGTGGGTTGATTGCCAAATGTGAGAGTGATACAGTCTGTGCCTTCTAACTCAACGCATCTGCCACTACATTAGCCTTGCTGGGATGATACTGAATGTCGCAGTCATAATCCTTCATGAGCTCAAGCCATCTCCTCTGCCTCATGTTCAAATCCTTCTGGGTGAAAAAGTACTTAAGGCTTTTTTGATCACCGTATATCTCGCACTTCTCCCCATACAAATAATGTCGCCAAATCTTAAAGGCAAAAATGACAACGGCTAGTTCCAAGTCATGAGTGGGATAGTTCTTCTCATACTCCTTTAGTTGTCGGGAAGCATACGCTATCACCTTTTCGCGTTGCATGAGAACACAGCCCAACCCAACTTTGGAAGCATCAGTGTAGACTATCATTCCACCTGTGCCTTCAGGGATGGTTGACACAGGGGCCGACACCAACCTCTTCTTCAATTCCTGGAAACTCTTCTCACATTCGTCTACCCAGTCGAATTTCACACCCTTTTTGGTTAATTTAGTCATTGGTGCTGAGATTCGAGCAAAATTTTCAATGAAGCGCTGGTAATATCCAGCCAAACCCAAGAAGCTTCTAATTTCAGTGACATTTTTAGGGCTTTCCCACTCTACTACTGCTTTCACCTTATCAGGATCCACCTCGATTCCAGCCTTAGACACTACGTGCCCCAGGAATCCAACTTACTCAAGCCAAAATTCACATTTGCTGTATTTGGCAAACAATCGTTGTTCTCTCAACCTCTGTAACACCATTCTCAAATGTTGAGTGTGCTCCTCTTCTGTCTTGGAGTAGATCAAGATGTCATCAATAAAAATAATTACCCATTTATCAAGGACATCGTGAAATACTCGATTCATTAAATCCATGAATGCTACCGATGCATTGGTTAACCCAAAAGATAACACTAGGAACTCATAGTGACCATACTGAGTCCTGAATGTTGTCTTGGGTATTTCGCTGCTCTTTATCTTGAGCCGATAATAGTCTAATCTAAGGTCTATCTTTGAAAATACCTTGGCACCCTGCAGTTGGTCAAATAAATCATCAATGCGTGGCAATGGATACCGGTTCTTAATGGTTAGCTTATTCAATTCTCGGTAATCAATGCACATACGCAAGCTGCCATCCTTCTTCTTGACAAACAATACTGGGGCACCCCAAAGTGAAACACTTGGGCGAATAAACCCCTTCTCCAATAATTCTTGCAACTGCATCTGCAACTCCTTCAATTCGGCTGGTGCCATCCTGTATGAAGCTTTAGACACTGGAGCTACTCCAGGAACCATGTCTATGGCAAACTCCAAGTCTCTATCAGGCGGTAAATACATCAGATCATCTGAAAAGACGTCGGGAAATTCTTTAACCACCTTTACCTCTTCTAGAGGTGTAATCCTTGCATCAACATCAAGTACCGATGCTAAGTAGCCCTGACATCCACTCTCCAACAACATTACCTCTTGAAGAGCGGAGACAAGGACCTTTCTCACCCGTTTCATTTTATCTGCTCGGTATACCAATTCTCTTCCTTCATCATCTGTCACCCTAATCAGCTTTTCAGCACACATCACATTAGCTCGATGAGCCGACAACCAATCCATGCCCAGTATAACATCAAAATTCTACATATTGAACTTAATGAGTTGTGCATCAAAGTCCTTCCCACTAATTTCCACTAGGCACGGACCATACACCTCCTTCAACTGTGTAACTTTACCTGTCACACCCCGTTCACCTTGAACCGGAGCGGTGACCGAGTTAACATCTGTTAACCCAAACCTACCAGGATCATCAGATACTGTATTCCACCACAGCATACACACACTAACACAAGTTCATCAGATCAGCGGAAGACTAAGTTTTACCTGTGAATAAATCTCATATACTTGATACCCGAATTGTGATACAATAAATATATATACATTTGGGCCCGAAGGCATGATATATATACACAAAAAGAATAAAATTCAAATATCAAGTATATACAGGAAATCATCAAAACCATCAGAGTACACAGCTCGGCTCGGTTTCAAGGCTGGGGCTCAGCTCGGCATCAGGGGTTGTGCCCAGCTCGGCATCATATAGAAGAGCTCAGCTCGGCCTCGGAAGTGGAGCTCAGCACGGCCTCCAAGGTGGAGCTCAGCTCAGCCTCAGAACTGCTGTCCTGCAGCACAGCTCTCGCACGAGCAGTCTACGCCGTGCTCAAACTCCTCAGGGGTCCACCAGTCCTCTTCAGGAAACTCGACTGTGGGACCCACCCCATGCTCCTCAGATGTATGACCTGCAAAATCATCTAAAAAGGGGGTGTACACGTGGGATGAGCTCACTAGCTCAGTAAATAGAAAGGTGGACCACACACAACAGTCCACACATCACAACACATCATATGCACTACATGCCATGTTATACATTTTAAATCACATCCACCTAAGCAACATTACTAAGTCTTTGGTTTTAGTGCTACTACAACCACAATGCGCGTATACTCCGGGTACGAGCCACGAACTCCCTCCCGCGATACGCCCATAGGGCTGTCGGAGAAGGCCCACCGTGAGTACTCAAAAAAGTAAAGACAATGCCGTCCACCGGCTCTCAACAGAAATGTAAATAACTGAAAGTAAAGGTGCTGACTCCAGCAATTTAAAAGCAGTACGATTGGCCCTCTTGAATGTACCACCGGGGTTATCGACTGTCCTACATGACCCGTCGGGCGTTATGTCTAACCGCCACAGTGACCCGACGACCGCGACCACTGCTTCCCCCCAAATGATAACCCAACACCTTAACCCCTGTTGGGAAGGGTCGTAGCACGGGATGGTGAGAATCCTAATACCGCATGCTCCTATATGACAATAGTACGACTGCATAGTGCCTCCGTGTCCCATTCCACGGGCCACCAATGCATTCGCTTCCAAGCCGACTACGGCATCTAGTCTATCAATGCATTATGCACCATGATGTCCACATTCAACATATTAACATCTCATTCAAATGGGCATTTGAAAAGTAAACATAGCATATATGCACATCAAGGTGTGGAATGACTAATCCATATAACATATTCATGATGACATGACTAGATTAGATATAGTTATATGAATGCCAAACAAATACCTTGAAACAAGGCCAAACGTCCTCTCTCCACTTACTTGTTGCGTACAAGGATTCCCGTTCGGTACGGGTGGGATCCGGAGCGAATCGGGTAGGATTTGGTGAACCTAACATAATTGAGAGGGGTTAGTACTTCACCATTTTAGAATCGAAATTAATGAAATCCGATGTCAAAATCGTGTTTAGAACGTCAAAAGAAGGTCACACGTCCAATTTGGGATCGATCAGACATAAGGATCACCTTCGGGGCCACACAAGTGGGTCAGATAGGTGGGCTGTCTACCCACCGGTTTTACCCACCGGTTATGACCGGCGGGAAGGGGCCCACCGGTTATGACCGGCGGGAAGGTACCCGCCGGTTGTACCCACCGGTTGGGCCAGGGACCCATGGCTAAGACCGGCGGGTACCTACCCGCCGGTGGTACCCGCCGGTGGTACCCGTCGGTTAGGCCTGAAGGCCCCCTGCCTTCTCAGGTGGGTACCCTCAGGCGGGTAGGTACCCGCCGGTTGTACCCACCGGTTTTAGCGAGAAAGACCCTGCTTCTTCCCCATTTTCTCCATTCTTTGGGGAAATCAAATGGGGCTTTTCCCCACCCATTCTTCACACCTTCAAGGTCCTATAGGATGGTTCTAACCTAGATCTAGGTTAGATTCAAGTGAGGGAAAGCCATCTTACCTCCTTTGCTCAAGAATGACTTCAAACCCTCCAAATCACTTCAACCCACAATGCTTCTTCTACCTTGTCAATATCTCTTCAAATCCTTCAAGATCAACACAGAAATCATCTATTAAACTTTAGATTCATCATTTCAAAGGGAATTTACAAGATCTCAAGAACCATAATCGAATCAAGGGTTTAAAGCTTGGGTATGGTGAATGTTCATAAAACCCAACTTTTCTTACCTCCAACTGTCGATCTAGAGTTGAAGATTACTCTCCCGGCACCGGAATGGCAAGATCGAGCTTCGGCGCCACTGAAATCCTTCCTTTCTTCCTCTTCCTTTCTTCTTCCCTTTCTTTTCTCTCTCCTCTTTACTTTTCTCACCAAACGTACGAGGGTAATAAATGGAAAGAAAAGAAATCATAAAGCCTTATATACTATTCCTAATTAAGTGAATAGTCTTGGATGGGTCACTCAGGTGGGTGGGTGTACCCACCTGTCCTACCCACCTGAGAGCCAAAACTTGGGATTTTGACCGGGTTCGGACCTCGGCACGAACCCCACCCCAAGCGTATGATGTAGCATATGTATATACCTTAAAATACGGATATAATACCTGTTTTATCCGTACATAGCCTTATAGTAGGTGCACATACACGGTTTGGGCACTCCCGTCTCTTCTGGCACTGGCTCGGACTTGTCGGGCCAGCCGGTGTTTAAGGTCACCCGTGCCATCATAGCCCATAAGGAACCCGCTCAAATATCCTCTGGCTCGGTTCCTGCATGGTTAAACCGGTTCAATCACGAAATCAGATAGGGTTTAAGAAGCGGGGTATTACATTACCCCCCCCTTCTGAAAAATTTCGTCCTCGAAATTACGTACCTGGTTGATCAAAAAGATGAGGGTACTTGGCTCGCATTTCTTCTTCTACCTCCCAAGATGCTTCTTCAAGTGAATGATCAGCCCATCGCACCTTTACATAGGAAATGGAGCGGTTGCGAAGGGTTTTCACCTTCCAGTCCAAAATTTCAGCTAGCTGTTCTGTGTAGGTCATATCAGCTTCTAGGTACTCTGGTTCCACGGGTAGTACATGAGATGGATCATGCACATACTTCTTCAGCATGGATACATGGAATACATTGTGAACATCCCCAAGCGAAGGTGGCAGAGCAAGCATGTAGGCTACTGAGCCAACTCGGGATAAGATCTCAAATGGTCCCATGTATCTTGGGCTCAACTTTCCCTTTCTGTGAAACCTTTGCAAACCTTTAGTAGGAGAGATCTTGAGAAATACCTTTTCTCCTGGCTGAAATTCAATCTCCTTCCTGCGGGTGTCCGCATAGCTCTTTTGACGGGACTGAGCTGCTTTAATCCGTTCTCTAATAACGTCGACTTTGTCACAAGTCATCTGTATCATCTCAGGTCCTAACATTCGACGTTCACCTACCTCATCCCAATACAAAGGAGTTCTGCACTTCCTGCCATATAATGCCTCATACGGAGCCATTCCAATTGTAGCTTGGTAACTGTTATTATATGCAAACTCCATAAGAGGTATATATTCTTCCCAACTGCCACTCATCTCCATTGCACATGCCCGGAGCATGTCTTCCAATATCTGTATGGTTCGCTCTGACTGACCATCCGTCTGTGGGTGAAAAGCTGTACTCAAATTCAGCTGTGATCCCAAGGCACGCTGTAAGCTTTTCCAAAATCTAGAAGTGAACCTTGGGTCCCTATCTGAAACAATGCTCACTGGCACTCCATGTAAGCGCACTATGTTGTCCATGTAAAGTTGTGCTAGTTTGGTCATGGAGAACTTGGTCTTGATAGGAATGAAATGAGCAGTCTTGGTAAGCCGATCCACGATCACCCATATCGCATCCATTCCCTTAGGTGTACTTGGTAGTCCGGTGACGAAGTCCATTGTAATCCTTTCCCACTTCCATTCTGGTACTGGGAGTGGCTGAAGGGTACCATAAGGTCGATGCCTCTCAGCTTTCACTTTCTGACAGGTAAGACAAGTCGCCACATACAAAGCTATAGTGACTTTCATGTTTGGCCACCAGTAACTTTGTTTGAGGTCTTTGTACATTTTGGTACTTCCTGGGTGAAGTGAGTACTCGGAGCTATGTGCTTCTCTCACTATCTTATCTTGTATATCCAAATCATCGGGTACACACAATCTGTCTCGAAACATCAATGCCCCATCACTGGCTAAGGTAAAGTCTGGGTCGTTCATCGTTTGGTCTTGAACCTTAACTCTAATCCGCTGCAATTCAGGATCCAAAGGTTGCTTCATTATCACCTCTTGCCTGATTGCCGGATGCACCTGTAGAGCCGACAAGGATACCGTCAACCATTTAAGGTTTTCTGGTTGAGGTTCAAGCTCTAAGGTTGCCCCTTCATACAAGAGGGTTTCATCCATTAGCATCGCCTCTTGCACAAGTGGTGAGCTGACTGCTAAGTATGAGAGCGACACAGTCTGTGTCTTCCGACTCAATGCATCTGCCACTACATTAGCCTTGCCGGGATGATACTGAATATCGCAGTCATAATCCTTCATGAGTTCAAGCCATCTTCTCTGTCTCATGTTCAAATCCTTCTGGGTGAAGAAGTATTTCAGGCTTTTGTGGTCACTGTATATCTCACACTTCTCCCCATACAAATAATGTCGCCAGATCTTAAGGGCAAAAATGACTGCGGCTAGTTCCAAGTCATGAGTGGGGTAATTCTTCTCATATTCCTTTAGTTGTCGGGATGCATACGCTATTACCTTCCCCCGTTGCATGAGAACACAATCCAAACCAACTCTGGAAGCATCGGTATAGACTGTCATTCCACCTGTGCCCTCAGGAATAGTCAGCACAGGGGCAGTCACCAACCTTTCTTTCAATTCCTGGAAGCTCTTCTCACAATCCTCTGCCCAGTCGAATTTCACACCCTTTTTAGTCAACTTGGTCATTGGTGCTGAGATCCGAGCAAAATTCTCGATGAAACGCCGGTAGTATCCAGCCAAACCCAAGAAGCTTCTAATTTCAGTAACATTCTTGGGGCTTTCCCATTCCACTACTGCTTTCACCTTAGCAGGATCTACTTCGATTCCGGCTTTAGACACTACGTGCCCCAGGAATCCAACTTGTTCAAGCCAGAATTCACACTTGCTGTACTTGGCAAACAACTGTTGATCTCTCAACCTCTGTAACACCATTCTCAAGTGTTGAGTGTGCTCCTCCTCGGTCTTGGAGTAGATCAAGATATCGTCAATAAAAACAATTACCCATTTGTCGAGCACATCCTGAAATACTCGATTCATTAGATCCATGAATGCTGCCGGCACATTTGTTAACCCGAAGGACAACACTAGGAACTCATAATGACCATATCGAGTCCTAAATGCTGTTTTGGGTATATCACTGCTCTTTATCTTGAGCTGATAATAGCCGGACCGAAGGTCTATCTTCGAAAATACCCTGGCTCCTTGCAACTGATCAAATAAATCATCAATGCGTGGCAATGGATACCGGTTCTTAATGGTTAGCTTATTCAACTCCCGGTAATCTATGCACATACGCAAACTACCATCCTTCTTCTTGACAAACAACACCGGGGCACCCCAAGGTGAAACACTTGGGCGAATAAACCCCTTTTCCAATAGTTCCTGCAACTGCATCTGTAACTCCTTCAATTCAGCTGGTGCCATCCTATATGGAGCCTTAGATACTGGAGCTGCTCCAGGAGTCAAGTCTATGGCAAACTCCAACTCCCTATCAGGTGGTAAATGCATCAGATCATCTGGGAAAACATCGGGAAACTCTTTAACCACCTTTACTTCTTCTAGAGGTGTAACTCTTGCATCAACATCGAGTACCGAGGCTATGAAACCCTGACATCCACTTTCTAGCAACTTTACCGCTTGGAGAGCGGAGACAAGGACCTTCCTCACCCTTTTCATTGTATCTGCTCGGTATACCCACTCTTTCCCTTCATCATCTGTTACCTTAATCAGCCTTTCCGCACAGATCACATTAGCTCGATGAGTCGACAACCAATCCATACCCAATATAACATCAAAATTCTGCATATTGAATTTAATGAGTTGTGCATCAAAGTTCTTCCCACTAATCTCCACTGGGCACGGCCCATACACTTCCTTCAACTGTGCAATTTTACCAGTAGGCATACTAACAATCATTCCATGGTCTAGGATCCTGGGTGACATCCCAAGTTTCCCTACAAATCTCTTAGATGCGAATGAATGAGTAGCTCCTGAATCAAATAAAACATAGGCTGGTATGCCCGATATGGGTAGGATACCTAGTATAACAATGTATATAATTTCAGCAGGTCATCAATATTAATCATAATGAACTTCTTAATTTAAAATGTACCTGCTACAACTTCTGTACTAGCCTCAGCTTCCTCGGCTGATAGGGCATACATCCTTCCCTGCGGTTGACTGCCTCGAGGTAAGGGAGGTCGGTACGCAGAGGGCTGACTGGAGGGCAAGGCTGGTCGGGCCCGACAGTCTTTCGCATAATGCCCATAGGAATGGCAGTTGAAGCAACGAATCTGAGACGTCGGAACTGGAGCGGGGCCCCTCTGCACTTGACCCGCTGCAGATGGAGGTCGAGGTGGCCTTGGAGCTGTAGGTGCCACACTAGTGTTCGGGCGAAAAGAGGTAGAACCCGAACCACCAACTGGCCTAGGAGGGTAGCCAGATGGCCTATAGGGCTGCCTATACATAGGCCCAGAACTGTATGATCCGCGGTAAGCCTTGGAGGAATTTCCCGCATCTGAGAATGGATTTGTTCTCTTCCACAGTCCAGGAGTGAGGGACTGTTCACCCTTCTGCTTATCTTCCATTGTTTTGGCCTTCTGTACAATCTGGCCATATTCGGTCAAATCCAAGACTTCAAGCACAGACCCAATAGATGCTTTTAGGCCTTTTAGGAACCTTGCTGCCTTCTCTTCAGCTGTTCGCATATGCCTTGGGGCAAAATGGAACAAACTCTTGAATAGTTGTTGGTACTCAAGGACAGTCTTACCTCCTTGAGTTAAGGCCATGAACTCAGTCTCCTTTCGGTCTCTGAAACTGCGCGGATAATGGTTATCCAAGAACAACTCCTTGAACTGCTCCCAAGTAGGTTCTGGATGAGCAGCCATCAATATAGGTTTGGAGGCTTGCCACCAAGAATTTGCCTCTTTCTCGAGTTGCAACCCAGCACAAATAAGTTTCTGGGCATCCGTGCACTCAAGCACCTCAAATATCTTCTCTAATTCTTGGATCCATTGATCCGGTTCCAGAGGATCACTCCCCACCTTAGAGAATACAGGTGGTAAGTTCCTCTTGAATGACTCCACTACCCTTGACGTATTACTCGTCGCCGGGAAGTTAGGAGCATAGACAGGATAGTAGGAGTATGGAGGAGGCATCCCATGCTGAGGAATACCGAATGGTGGGATTGGAGGTGTACCCACCGCTTGTGGTCCCGTTCCTGACCCTACAGGTGGGTCCTGCGGAGTGAGTACTCGGGGCGGTTGACCCGATTGAGAAAAATCCAACTGTTGCTGGATGGCAGTCATAAATGCTTGCTGTTGCTGAAGCATTTGCTGCTGGAAAGCTTGTTGGGACTGCTGAATTATTGTAGCAAGATCTCCCGGTGTAATGACCGGTGGAGGGTCCGGGAGTGTAGTCATAGGTGGGTCCCCATGTGCCCCACCCTGACCAAGGGTCTCTGGAGGTAGTGGAGGTGAGGTATGCCCCACAGAACGGGACCCCCTGGGATTTTGTGGTCGACCGACCCGACGAGGACCCCGCGAGGTACCTCGGGCATTACTACCGGATCTAGTACGTACCATCGTATCCCTGTACCTGGAACACATCACACACCATACTGGTTAAACACCATAGAATTGATTTCGGCACACAATCATATGCCATTACATGAGGTGTTGTAGTGTATGATAGCCTGTAAATAATCGTAGCTCAATTCCAAGATACAGGCAAAGTCCACAACAGACATGCTAATGGTCCCACTTGACCATAGCATACTAATCATAGGAATACATCCATAGTGACAATCAATGAAATCATTGCTAGAAGGAGAGAAGGAAACAAGAAAAGAAGAAAAATCTTCAAAATTCCCCAACTGCCATAACCGATGGGCTGAACCGGCGGGTAGGAGCCCACCGGTTATACCCGCCGGTCTTACTGCCTCACACCGGCGGGTGGCACCGGCGGGTAGGAGCCCGCCGGTTATACCCGTCGGTTTTGCCTGTGTTAAAACACGAACAGGGCCCTACAGACCCTGTTCGGTCTTGTCTCTTTCCCCATCTCCTTTCTCTTTCTTCCTTTCTTCCTTGGGCGATCTTGGAGGTCTCCTCGGTGCTTCTACTCGCGAGTCTACTCACCCACTCGGCACTTTAGAGAAGAGTCAACTCACCCTCATTCAAGTAAGTTCCTCCTTTTTCCTTTTCTCAGAATTTCCATTTGGGTGAAATGCATGTATAGACTTTACCTTAGGTTGTCTTTCCATATTTTTCACCATAGAACAGTCTTTCCATGTGTTTATGATGATTCTACTGTGGTCATTTGTAGTTTATAGGAATTTTATCCCTTCATTTGGAGAAAACCCCAATTTGTGCCCTAGGTTTCCAAATTTTGGGGTTTCTTAAATTTTTTATCCTTTTCTCCAATTGATGATTCCACTGTGATGCATTTCACTTGTTTTGTGCTTGATATGCTTTAGATTCCATGAATCATCCATTTTATGCTTGGAATCCCCATGTATTTCCATGAAAATCCCTATTTTTTGGCATTGGTTTCCTTGATTTTCATCCCATCTTGTATTCATGGAACTCCATAGTCTATTTGGGGTATGCGCTTGCATTTCCATCATCCCACTACTATGACATTTCGTTCTAGTCCTGGGGTTTCAAGCTTTTACTTCATTGTGAAAGAGTTGGTGCATTGAAATCGAATCCTCCCGTGTTATTTATGCCCTTTCCTTTTTGCTATCATTTTACTGTCTTGGCATGTTCCTATGCGTTGTCAACTACCGTGCTTCATGTCATAAGTTTCCTATCGTTCCTAGATTGTCGCCGTTCCCGTTTTGCATGAATTGGGTTTTGGATTTCCCCTTCTTAATGCTACTGTCTTTTCCTTTCTGTACTAATCCTTACTTTCTTTTCTTATTGCCAGGATGTCGTCACGCACCGGCAAAGGACCATCTTCCTCTGGCGTTAGACGCAAGACCACCGCTTCTAAGCGGAAGAGTGCGGAGACCAGCTCTTCAGCTCCTCGCACAGGGAGACCTGCACCTACCCAGTCTGACCCTTCAGACTATGATGAGGAGCACTTCCTCAGTGCAGAGGCTGCAGCCAACTGGCCCAACTTCCTGAAGGGGTCAGTGTTGATGGAGAAGACCGTGGTAGTCGAGGACTTCCACAAGGCTAGGCTTCAGGAGAGGTTCTCAGCATTGGGCTGGGACTCTATTCTTCATGTGGACCGACCATGCTACGAGCAGCTCATCCATCGGTTCTATTGTAACCTGGAGGTGTCGTATCCGTACGTGGAGTTCACCATCAGCAGCTTGGTGAAGGGAGTGGATATCCAGCTGACGGTAGGCACCTTGGCCAGTATCTTGGGTATATCGGCGGCGGGACACCGATACTACAGTCCCCCCAGGGGTAGGCCTCAGGGACCGTTCATGAGCCTGGCGACACCGAACTTCATCTATGAGACCATCTACGGCAGCAGCAGTCGCCCGGAGTCCGAGACATCCTTCTACCCTGAGGTTCGTCTATTCGCCCGGTTGATCCAGTTCAACCTGCTTCCCAGAGGAGGTCATCGGAACCAGGTGGGTTTCATGGCGGCTTTCATTGCCTTCTGTATCTTCACGGCCGCAGAGGGAGGCGGCGAGCACTTGTGCCTTCCCTATATCATTCTCAGAACGATGGAGCACCACACTTCCCACCCAGAGGATGGAGGATTCCCTTACGGCAGGATCCTCACTAGGATCTTCGAGTTCTTCGGGGTGGATCTGAGCGGTGAGGAGGGGAAGACTCCGGCTGATAGGTTCGACCGGAGAAACCTCCTGAAGATGGGTCTTCAGACCCTCATGGATTCACCTCCTAGATCAGGAACTCAGAGAGGTAGGGGTAGGAGGGCTGCCCCTATGGAGGATGTCCTCATGGAGGAGGAGTCCAGTGAGGAGGATGAGGACTACGTTCCTCAGGACGAGGAGGAGGATCTGATGGGTGGCAGCATCCCTGAGGAGGCGCCTCAGGAGTCGAGAGGTCCTGGTCCTAGTTCTTCTAGAGCTACAGCCCCACCACCTGGGAGTGGTGCTTACGACTTTGAGGGCATGTCGTCCTCCATGCGGGCCTTGCAGGATGGCCAAGTTCAGATACTGAGGCGGCTGGACGAGATTGCCTCCAGGCAGACCACCTTGGAGGATTCCTTCCTTAGGCTGGGTCAGGACTTGGACACCAGGGCCAACGCTATCTCAACAGACTATGGCCGGCTTCGGAGGGAGGTATGGCTGGTGAACGCGAGGTTCGATTACTACGATCACCGCCTCGACGTTAACTCCAGGCCTCCGGCGAACGTGGTGATCATCGACGACGATGACGACGACCAGTGAGGGCTTGGCTCGCCCACACTAGCTGTTTACCCGTTTCCTCCTTTTTTTTGTAGACATTGTATATTTATTTATTCTCATTCCTTGTATATGTATTGTAACTGGTTTCATTTATGGAATAAAATATCTTTGAATAGTGGATTTTGTGGTGATTTCATATGTGGAGTACCCGTGTGGTTTTGTGGTGATGTGATTTTTTTCTATCTGTGCTCTTTGTTATATTATTATCTGTTGTTTATCAGGTGTTTGTGTAAAATTTTGGAAATCCCATTTTACGCCGTTATGCTGCCGAAATTTTGTCGAAATAGTACTCTATAGGTTACATCACCAACCTAATCCCCTTTTTATCTATACTCACGCATGCCATGAATGCAATATATAATGCAATCCCTTTTTATACTTTCTTTCTTTAGTTTTTTAATCTTTAAAGCTTTTATATTAGCCCAACCCCATTTTCCTATTATAGAGTCTACGGGATTCTAATGGTATGCTGTGAGTGGAGCAGAGCATCACGCTTTGATACCAACGTTTGTCACACCCCGTACACACTGAACCGGAGCGGTGACCGAGTTAACACCGGTTAACCCAAACCTGCCAGGATCATCAGATACTGTATTCCACCACAGCATACACACACTAACACAAGTTCATCAGATCAGCGAAAGACTAAGTTTTACCTGTGAATAAACCTCATATACTTGATACCCGAATTGTGATACAATAAATATATACATTTGGGCCCGAAGGCATGATATATACACAAAAAGAATAAAATTCAAATATCAAGTATATACAGGAAATCATCAAAAATCATCAGAGTACACAGCTCGGCTCGGTTTCAAGGCTGGAGCTCAGCTCGGCATCAGGGGTTGTGCCCAGCTCGGCATCACAAGAAAGAGCTCAGCTCGGCCTCAGAAGTGGAGCTCAGCACGGCCTCCATGGTGGAGCTCAGCTCGGCCTCAGAACTGCTGTCCTGCAGCACAGCTCTCGCACGAGCAGTCAACGCCGTGCCCAAACTCCTCAGGGGTCCACCAGTCCTCTTCAGGAAACTCGACTGTGGGACCCACCCCCTGCTCCTCAGATGTATGACCTGTAAAATCATCTAAAAAGGGGGTGCACACGTGGGATGATCTCACTAGCTCAGTAAGTAGAAAGATGGGACCACACAGCAGTCCACACATCACAACACATCATATACACTACATGCCATGCTATACATTTTAAATCACATCCACCTAAGCAACATTACTAAGTCTTTGGTTTTAGTGCTACTACAACCACAGTGCGCGTATACTCCGGGTACGAGCCGCGAACTCCCTCCCGCGATACGCCCATAGGGCTGTCGGAGAAGTCCCACCGTGAGTACTC
>NW_024870671.1:63199-76548 GCF_013358625.1 Macadamia integrifolia | reverse complement strand
TAACCCAACACCTTAACCCCTGTTGGGAAGGGTCGTAGCACGGGATGGTGAGAATCCTAATACCGCATGCTCCTATATGACAATAGTATTACTGCATAGTGCCTCCGTGTCCTATTCCACGGGCCACCAATGCATTCGTTTCCAAGCCGACTACGGCATCTAGTCTATCAATGCATTATGCACCATGATGTCCACATTCAACATATAACATCTCATTCAATTGGCATTTGAAAAGTAAACATAGCATATATGCACATCAAGGTGTGGAATGACTAATCTATATAGCATATTCATGATGACATGACTAGATTAGATATAGTTATATGAATGCCAAACAAATGCCTTAAAACAAGGCCAAACGTCCTCTCTCCACTTACCTGTAGCGCACAAGGATTCCCGTTCGGTACGGGTGAGATCCGGAGCGAATCGGGTAGGATTTGGTGAACCTAACATAATTGAGAGGGGTTAGTACTTCACCATTTTAGAATCGAAATTAATGAAATCCGATGTCAAAATCGTGTTTAGAACGTCAAAAGAAGATCGCACGTCCGATTTGGGTTCGATCGGACATAAGGATCACCTTCGGGGCCACACAAGTGGGTCAGACAGGTGGGCTGTCTACCCACCGGTTTTACCCACCGGTTATGACCGGCGGGTAGGGGCCCGCCGGTTGTACCCACCGGTTATACCCGCCGGTTGGGCCAGGGACCCATGGCTAAGACCGGCGGGTACCGTAGGTTGTACCCGTCGGTGGTACCCGCCGGTGGTACCCACCGGTTGGGCCCGAAGGCCCCCTGCCTTCTCAGGTGGGTACCCTCAGGCGGGTAGGTACCCGCCGGTTATACCCACCGATTTTGGCGGGAAAGGCCCTGTTTCTTTCCCATTTTCTCCATTCTTTGGGGAATCAAATGGGGCTTTTTCCCACCCATTCTTCACACCTTCAAGGTCCTATAGGATGGTTCTAACCTAGATCTAGGTTAGATTCAAGTGAGGGAAAGCCATCTTACCTCCTTTGCTCAAGAATGACTTCAAACCCTCCAAATCACTTCAACCCACAATGCTTCTTCTACCTTGTCAATATCTCTTCAAATCCTTCAAGATCAACACATAAATCATCTATTAAACTTTAGATTCATCATTTCAAAGGGTATTTACAAGATCTCAAGAACCCATACTCGAATCAAGGGTTTCAAGCTTGAGTATGGTGAATGTTCATAAAACCCAACTTTTCTTACCTCCAACTGTAGATCTAGAGTTGAAGATTACTCTCCCGGCACCGGAATGGCAAGATCGAGCTTCGGCGCCACTGAAATCCTTCCTTTCTTCCTCTTCCTTTCTTCTTCCCTTTCTTTTCTCTCTCCTCTTTACTTTTCTCACCAAACGTACGAGGGTAATAAATGGAAAGAAAAGAAATCATAAAGCCTTATATACTATTCCTAATTAAGTGAATAGTCTTGGATGGGTCACTCAGGTGGGTGGGTGTACCCACCTGTCCTACCCACCTGAGAGCCAAGACTTGGGATTTTGACCGGGTTCGGACCTCGGCGCGAACCCCACCCCAAGCATACGATGTAGCATACGTATATACCTTAAAATACGGATATAATACCTGTTTTATCCATACATAGCCTTATGGTATGTGCACGTACACGGTTTGGGCACTCCCGTCTCTTCTGGCACTGGCTCGGACTTGTCGGGCCAGCCGGTGTTTAAGGTCAGCCGTGCCATCATAGCCCATAAGGAACCCGCTCTAATATCCTCTGGCTCGGTTCCTGCATGGTTAAACCGGTTTAATCGCGAAATCAGACCGGGTTTTAAGAAGCGAGGTATTACAATCATGCTCTGATACCACCGTTGTCACACCCCGTTCACACAGAACCGGGCCAATGACCGGATTAACACCAGTTAACCCAAACCTACTAGGATCATCTGATACAGTATTCCACCACAGCATACACACACCTAAGAAAGAGCTCATCAGTTCAGGGGAAGACTTAGTTTACCTGTGAATATTCTCATAATACTTGATACCTGAATTGTGATACAATAGTTAATTACATGTGGGCCCGAAGGCATGATATTTACATAATAAGAGTACAATTCACATATCAAGTATACAAAAGGAATCATCAAAAATCAGAGTGTACAGCTCGGCTCGGTATCGAAGCTTAGAGCTCAGCTCGGTATCAAAGGTTGAGCCCAGCTCGGCATCACAAGGTAGAGCTCAGCTCGGCATCAAAAGTGGAGCTCAGCTAGGTATCAGAACTGCGGTCCTACAGCACAACTCTCGCACGAGCAATCAATGTCGTACTCTAACTCCTCAGGGACCCACCAATCCTCTTCATGGAACTTCTTGTTCTCTTCTACTAGAGGAGGTGGAATGGGTGCCAAGATAGACATTCAGAAGGCTTTTGACACAATCTCTTGGATTTTCATTCTTCATGTTCAACGTAGGCTTAGATTCTCTGATAAGTGGATTCACCAAATTCTTTCATCTACGAAGATTTCGATTCTTCTCAATGAAGGTCCAGTGGGATAATTAGGGGTGGAGCGAGGGTTGCGCCAAGGTGATCCACTTTCTCCTATTTTATTCATATTGGCTGAAGAGGTCCTTTGTAGAGGCTTGAAGAGATTGCTACAAGAAAAGAAAATTAAAACTTTGCATGGTCCAAAAGGTGAGTTGGTGCCGATTTATTTACTTCATGGAACCTGAAAGGAAAGGTGGCCCTATCTGCGATGAGAAAAGGATTTATCCTTTTTCAGTTTCAACTCGAAGCAGACATGACCATGGTATGGCCTAGAAGTTTAATCAAGGTTGGAAGGCAATATGTCAAATTCCAAAAATGGAGACAGGGCTTCAATATACATGAAAAGCAGATTGACAAGAAAATGATCTGGATCAGATTTCCTGATCTTCCCCTCGAATACTGGTATAAGAAAATTCTCCTCACCATGGCTAAGGCAATGGGTCGCCCCATGGCCGTTGAAAAACATACTCAAGAAGTTTCAATGGGAGGCTTTGCAAGGATCCAAGTCGAGATGGAAGTTGGTGCTAGTCGTGTTGACGAAATCCATGTTGAGAGAAGGGTGCTAGGTTCCCAAGAGATTTTCTTGTTCAAACAACAAGTAACCTATGAGGACAAATTGAGCCTTTGCGGTTTCTACAAAAAGGCAGGCCATTCGATCTCTAAATGCATAATCAAGAAATCAGTGGAGGAAAAGAAAAAATCCAAAAATCAAGAGACTCCTGGAGCGGTGTATGTAGACGAAGTTGACAAAGAAGATTCCCACACCCCCTTCGTCTTCAATGGCGATAAGGGCCACGACAATGATGCTGTTTCCAGCGGGTAGGGAGAGGAGACCGGCGGCAGACTGGTAGAGGACTCAATAGCACCAAACAAGGCAGTTAATGAAAGAATGGAAATTTCGCGATCTCCTTCCTTATCGGGAGAGAATGAGATTTTGAATTCAAATACACTTCCTATTCAAGGGAATGTGGGGTCTATTGAGATTCTCCTTCCTCTTTCAAGTGTGAGACATCAAGATTTGGAGAGTAGCCGATCCCCTACATTTGAATCTATTATTGGTAATGGACATCTACCACACAGTAGTAATAAGAGAGTATCTCATGTATAGCGCCCAGGATAATCGAGAGATAGAGAACATAATCTCATCTATTCCATCCACATCTTTGTGTGGAGGAGCAGTGGAGGTGCATCATGAAGAGATTGACAGGGCTGATAAGCTTTTTGAAGCTGCTGAATTGGAGCTGCATTTTGCCCAGAGAAATGAGAAAGGGGCGGACACAGCGGTGCAGGCTAGACGGTCTGATCGTGTTGCAACTCAAAAAAAGTAATCCATGAAGATTCTCTTCTAGAATGTGAGAGGCTTCAAGAAGGCCTCAGCGAGGATGGCTCTGAAGAAAATTATAAGAGCCAAAGACCCTGATTTACTCTGCCTGGCTGAACCGATGATCGATGTGACTAAGTGCCCAACACGCTACTTTAGTAAATTGGGCTCTGATGTAGACTTCATTTGCAATAGTAGAAGGGAAAAATCTCCAAATCTATGGCTGCTCTGGAAGCGAGGTATTTCTAAACCTTTGATCTTATCTAGCTCTGAATAGTAAATTACAGTTCAAGTAGATTGGAAAGGGAACTTTATTATGATTTCGTCAATCCATGCTAGAGATTTCAGAGCTATTAGAAGGGAGCTCTGGATGGAGCTTGGGACAGTGTCGGTGTCAGCTGGTCCGTGGGCGGTGGTTGGAGATTTCAATGCTACCCTTGTATCTCATGAAAAGAAGGGCCCTGGGTCCTTTAACCTAGGCTCTGCCGCGGAATTCGATGCTATGATTGATTCATGTAACTTAATAAAACTAGCATGTCAGGGCCCAAAATTCACTTGGACCAATAATAGAAAAAGGGGAAATGTCTCTGCATTCTTGATAGAGGGTTCTGTAATGAGGATTGGCTAAACACATTCTAGGATTGCTCTCAATTGGTCCTCCCAAGGGATTTTTCTGATCACAATCCAATCCTTGTCATCTCTGAAGCTTGCCCTAGACCTGCAAATTGTCCTTTCCGATTTCATAAATTTTGAACAAAGCACCTTAATTTTTTTAAGCAAGTTTCTGATTCGTGGAGTCATAACATATGTGGGCCGCCATCTTATATCCTTGCCCAAAAGTTAAAAAGGCTAAAGCCGACCATTAATACTTAGGCTAGGGAAAATTTTCCAAACTTTAAGACTGAACTAGTCAGAACGAGAGAGGCTCTGGACTGAATTCAAGCTCAAATCAAGTTACAAGGAATGGACGATTCCCTCTTTGGGCAATAAGCTGACGCAAAAATAGCCTACCTAGTAGCCATGAAAAATCATGAAAAATTATGGGCTGAAAAGTCAAGGATTCGTTGCCTGAAGGAGGGAGATCGAAAATCTAAACTTTTTCATCTCTATGCAAAAATTAAGAGAACAAAAAACACTATTCGCAGAGTTAAAAAATATGATGGCTCTATAATTTCTGATAAAGATGAAATAGCTTGCTACATGTCCAGTTTCTATGAAGAGCTTCTTAAGGGTGCTCCTGTGACGGATCATCTGGATTTGCTGGAGGCTATTCCTCGGCTTATTGATGAGGTAGATCTTCTATCCTTGGATAAAATACTAGGTCCGAATGAGATAAAGCGCGCTATATGGGATTTGGACCCTGACAGTTCGCTACTATCCTGGTTACTTCTTTCGGTGCTGTTGGAATATTATATATGGAGATTTCGAAAGAGCTGTGAGCGATTTCTTTACTTCTGGATCGATGCCGCTGGGTATGAACAATAACTTACTAGTCTTAATTCTCAAAATTAATGGGGCTATGTCTCTTGATAAGTTCAGACCCCTCTATGTGGGAAATTTCTTCTATAAAGTATTATCAAAAATCCTTGCAACTAGATTGTCCTTCCTCCTCCCTAGAATAATCTCAGAAGAATAGGGAGCTTTTTAGAAAGGGAAACTCATTTATAACAACATTGCCTTGGCATCTGAGCTGACGAATATTATGCACTCTTCTACAAGAGGCGGCAGGTTAGGAGTAAAAATCGACATTCAGAAGGCCTTCGATACAATTTCTTGGGATTTTATTCTTAAAGTCCTTAAGAAATTTGGATTTTTTGACACTTGGCTAAATTGGATCTCCCAAATCCTCTCCACTTCCAAAATTTCCATTCTGCTTAATGGAGGCCCAGTAGGCTACTTCAGAGTTGAATGGGGTCTTCGTCAAGATGATCCCATTTCTCCAATTTTATTCATTGTTGCTGAAGAAGTTCTCTGCAGAGGTCTGAAGCATCTTCTCCATCTAAAGGAAATCAAAGCCCTAAAGGATCCTAGAGGTGTGTCTATTCCTACTCATCTCCTCTTTGCTGATGATATGTTTATTTTCATAAATGCTTCTAGCAATTATATCAAAAACTTGGAAAATTTCATCAGAAAGTATCAGGAGTTCTCAGGGCAGGTAGTGAACCTGGAAAAAAGTAAGCTACTCATGGGTCCGATATCTTCTTCAAGGAAGCAGGCTATTGTAGATACTATGGGAATCCCAGCATGTAATTTCCCCACAAAATACCTTAGCGTGGAAATTTTCAAAGGCAGAGTAAAAAATCAATATATGATGCCTACTCTGGATAAGATTAGAGACCGGTTATTAGGCTGGAAAGGAAAGACCCTCTTAATGGCTGGTCGGATTTAGCTAATTCGATCAGTTATATCAAGTATGCCAGTGCACAATTTCTCAATCTATTGGTGGTCATCTTCCATGATCGTGCAAATGGAGAAGTGGATGAGAAACTTTATCTGGTCAGGAGACATTGACACTGCAAAGGCTGTGACTGTCAAGTGGGATCAGGTTTGCAAACCTATTGATGAAGGAGCCTTGGGGCTTCGTCGGATGAGAGACATAAATATTTCATAACTTGCTAAGCAGGCATGGAACATAAAGCACTACGAATCAAATTGTTCAAGCCTCCTTAATGCTCCTTTTTATGTCAAAAGGGCAGCCTAAAAATTTCTTAGACCTTCTTCAATCTGGCCTGGAATCCGCAAAGTGTGGTCCTTCATATCCAGCAAAGAGAGATGGATCATAGGGAACGGGAAAAAAAATCAATCTATGGAATGACATTTGGACGGGGGAAGCATCCATAGTGGACGTTTGTGGCAGTGATCTCTCTCTGCTCATCAGTTCTAAGACCACAGTCTCTGAAATAATTTCGGATGGCAGATGGAAAATTCCCAAAGTTCACTCTGAAGCCCTTAAGAAGGTTTTCTCTAATGCAAAAAAAATGGCATTCCTTAGGTTGACACAGAAGATCACTGCATCAAGAGTGGGACTCCCTTTGGTGCTTTTTCTTCCTTCTTTGCTTGGAACGAAATAAGAAAGAGAAATCCCAAGATTTCGTGGCTATCTCTAGTTTGGAACAAAGCTCTTCAACCCCATCAAAACTCTTGCAATGAAAAATGCATGGACCATAGGGTTTGTGGTAGTTTCGGACAATATTTGGAGGGACCGAAACACTAGATACCATGATGCCACGCATCACTCTTTCATTAAGATTTATATGGAAAAATTTTGCAGGACCTTCAGGACACAGAGTGTGGCATGCAGAGCACCATTTCAATCTGAATCAGCTCTGGATATTTTTTTTCCTAGTCTGGCTTTAGTATTTTGTAATCGAGTTTTTTTTCCCTACTGATGGCCATGCCAAGGTGGGGTAAAAAAAATCTCATTTGATGCCTTTGTATTGTTATTTCTTCAATAAAATCTCTTTGAGTCTTTAGCAAAAAAAAAAAATTCTTATCTTTATGAATGCCTCTACAAACTATGTTAAAAACCTTTATGATTTCTTGAAGTATCAAGATATTTTTTGGTCAGCATGTTAATTTAGAGGAGCAAGATTTTTATGGTAAGGCCCTCCTTCAAGGAAGCATGGTATTTCAAAGATTTTGAGAATTATCTCCTGTAATTTCCCCACTAAATACCTCGGGGTGCAAATATTTAAAGGAAAAGTCAAGAACCAATTCTTGATGCCTGTGATGAACAAAATCAGGGAGGATTTGGCAGGTTGGAAACGTAAATTGTTCTCTATGGCTGGTAGAGTTCAATTGGTTTGTTTTACTATTTTGGGTATGCCTGTGCATAATTTTTCTATGTACTGATGGCCCTCCTCCTTAATTAATTTGATGGAAAAATGAATGAGGAACTTCATCTGGTCAGGGGATGTAGACTCTGCTAAAGCTATGATGGTTAAGTGGGATCTAGTGTGCAAGTCAAAAGAGGTAGGTGGATTGGGTATTCGTAGACTCCGTGATATTAACAAGTCCCTTCTTTGCAAGTAGGCTTGGAATATTAAGCATGGGAGTTCAGACATGAGCAAAATTTTTTAAAGCCAGATTCATTAGTAATGGGATCCCTAAGAAATCCTAGAAATTTTCTTCGATATGGCCAGGTACTAGTAAGATGTGGTCTTTCATTGCCAGCAGGGAAAGATGGATCATGGGGATTGGCAAGAACATCAGTCTTTGGAATGACAACTAATTGGGAGAAAATTTTATTGTGGAATTATGTGGTAGCGCTCTTGATCCTATGATTAATTCTTTTATGAAGGTGTTAGGAATTATTCAAAATTTCAATTGGAATATTCCTGATGTAAGATCGAGTGTGTTACAAGAAGCATTCTCTGCTGCCCGTTTGATATGGCTGCCTCAGCAAGATTTGGAGGACAGGTGTATCTGTAGTGAAACATCATCTGATTCTTTTTCTTCTTTATCAGCATAGAATGAGATAAGGAAAATAAATCCCAAGGTTCTGTGGTTTTCTCTAGTCTGGAGTAAATTCATGCAACCACGACAGTTCACTTTTGGATGGCACCTAATGCACAGGAAGCTTACAACAAATGACATTATTTCTGGAAAAGGAGTCTCTCTTGCTTCTAAGTGCATTTTATGTGGTTTGGATGCTAAAGCTTTTAACCACATTTTTTTTAAATGCAACTTTTCTGTGTCCATTTGGAAAAAGTACCTTGACTGTTTAGTGTTCCTTGGCCTAATATTGATGATGTCAGTCAGCTGTCGCAGTGGTGGATTAGAAAACGTAGGGCAATTGTTGTTTGTGATCCATGGTCTATGGGATTCATAGTTGTGGCTGATAACATATGGAGGGAGAGGAATGATCAGCATCATGAAGAGGTTTTTAAATCCAGCACCATAGTTTTTGAGAATATCAGACAAGATGTGCAGGAAGCTAGTTTCACCTTATCTGGCGTGATTAAGTAGGCTACGGATCTGATGTGTTGCCGCCGATTGAGATTATCTGCTCTTCCCAGTAAGCCTTTGTCGATTTTATAACTTTTTTTGGTGTAAACCAAACTGGGGTTGGACGAAATTGAATGTGGATGGTTGCTTCTTCAGCAATCTAGGAAGATCAGGAATAGGTGGAGTGCTTCATAATCATAGGGACAATGTGGTGGGTTCTTTTAAGACGTTCTTAGGGATTCACTCAAACTACTACTCTGAGTTCACAACTCTAATGGAAGGTATTCTTAAAGCTAAGGACCTTCAGATTGATGCTCCTTGGATTGAATCTGACTCAACGGGAGTGGTGGTGCCTATTCAATATCAATCTATTCCATGGTACCTAGCTCAAGATTGAATATCTGTGAAGACCTTCTTGGACTCTATAAGATGGAAGATTTCTCACTATTTTCGTGAAGCAAATTGTGTAGCATATTTTCTCGCTAAAGATGCAGCAAAATCTGATCTCTCGGACGTTAATAGCATGTTCCCATCTCACATTTGTTCAGAGATCACCCATGATACTGAATCGAGACATAGGTTTCAGTTTAGTTAATCTTTTTACAGATTTATTCTCCACTGCTAATGGACATGCCGAAGGTGGGGGTTATAACTTTGATTTTGGAGCTGTATTTATTTTTATTCTTATTCTTATTTTTTCTTAATAAAATTTCTGATCTTTAGGAAAATAAGAATAATAAACAAAATTAGTAGAGATACATCATGTAAGCTGTGTGGGTGATACACGGTCAAGAGAAGGCATGGTGGGGCATTGGTTGCCGACAGATACGTTTGGAGAGATCGAAATCAAAAGACAGGAGGAAAGCAGGTGCCAAGTGACACTTGTATGAGATCTTAGTCAAGGGACGATACAGTGAGGCATTGATTCCTAAGAGATGTGACTGGTGAGACCATAGAATTGCCAAGGGGCAAAGAGAGCTGTATTGATTGGATATTTTAGTCGTAAAAATATTAGAAGTGTATGAGATAAGAATGATATATCATTTTGACTTTCATATGGATATGTGTGTGTTATTGGTGTGGAATTGTATAGGCAGAGTTTTTCTCACAAAGCTGTCGGGCTCACCCCACATTTATAAATATTTTTCTACAGAACAAATCAAGTCCGTATGGGTGGTAATGAGCTTGCAAGTCAGGAAAGAATGAGATGGAAAACTCTTTTTGATTATTTTGTCTTTGTCTCCCAGTTGTTAGGAAGAAGAATCTATGCTTCATATTCTATGAATGTGACTTTGCATCTTATCTTTGGCATGAATTTTGTGGATGCTTTGGTATACAGTGGCCAGTTTTCAACGGAATGGATAACTTATTAGTGTGGTGGAAGCAAAAGGCTAAATCCATTTTCTTCAAGAGAGTGTGGCTGAGCGGTTTTTCCTTGATCCTATTTTTTATTTGGTGGGAGAGAAACTCAAGAAGATTTGAGGGTGTAGTGAGACCAGTTAAACATTGCTTTGCTTTGCTTAGAAGTGAGATCAGTTCTCAATCGATTGTGCATATAGATTCGCCTCTCTCGCTTGCTGAGCTAGTGTGTGCAAAAAGGCAGAGTATTCCAAGAATGCGGCATAGACCAAGAGAGATTTTTTAAATTGTTTCAATTGTCCAATTATAGTTTGTTATTCTTTTTGCAGTAGCTGGATATTTTGTATTTCCCAATGGAGAAATTATATAATTTTTAAAGGAGGTCGGATTGTAAGTACTGCCACCAGGGGAGATCCTGATACTTTGATGTGTTAATATGTACTAAGAAGTTTTTTTAATGTAATGGGGGATATTATGGTATTAATCATAGATTGATTGTTTTATTTATTGATCATTTTATCGTCACCCACGAGGGTGTGACCATACCCTTATCCCGGGTTTAGGGTCATTACATTATGATCATTGGTGGGGGGCATTATAAACCGGTGCACTCTGTAGACAAAGAAGACAACATCAAGGTGGAAGAGTGTAGCATATTGCAGGGCACCTACTATAGAGAGGTATAGGGTGGGATCAGACATCAGGACACCCCTATAGTGGATGCTTTGTGGTGGAAGCCATAGGTGTCTGTAGTGGCTTGCAATCCACCATACTATAGTGCTTTAGGAGATCATCAATGTGGCGAGAATTGGTGAGCAGCAGCCATTTAGGATGAGAAACTGCTTCTATGCCAAAGAAGAAATGGAGAGGTGGGATGTTTGTGATAAATGTGCACTCTCATCCATTGAAGGAAAGAGGTCGGGTAAAAGCTTGTTCCTGGTTAGCAAATGAGATATCCATGTGGCTTGGCTACATGAGAGTTAGGTGTTGGGATTTATCTGTCGTTCAGAGATGGATTGATGTTGTGATGTTGTGATGTTGTGATGTTTTGAGGTGTTGTTAAGCTCCTGCTCTTTGTTTTACTTCTTTTCACTTGAGCCCAGCTCTTGAGTTTGGCTCTGTATGCTGTTTGGCTGAGTTTTGTATGTCCCTCCCCCATTCTTTTTTCCTCTTTCTTGGTAATAAAGTGATTCTATCTATCCAAAAAAAATGGAGAGGCTGAAGGTCCTTAATAAAAACCTCATCCGCAAGGCATTGCAGAAGAAGACGGGGATATAATTTGCTTCAATGCTGGTAATTAAAATTTCATCCACATATATTAAGACATAAATGAGAACAATACCTCACTTTTAGAAAATAGAGAGGGATCCATATGAGATGTCTAAAACCCTATTTGGAGGAGAAACTACGACAATTTGTGGAACCAAGCATGGGGGGCTGCCTCAGGCCATATAGAGAACAGTGAAGCCTGTTAATAGAGCAGAACATTCTTACTTTTGCAGTGGTTGCTGGTCGACCTTCGTTACCACCACTAGAGATTCTACCAAACTCTAGTGAAGGTGGGAGGTACGACATGAATTAAGATTCCACAGGCAACATATGTGGAGCAACTGGGAAGGCATCGTTTTTCTTTGTTTGGTGGAGTGAATTTTAAGGCGATTTCTGTAACAAATGTTATACATACAATACTATATACGGATTTATAATAAAATCCAGCATACATTACCAATTAAAACTCTTACTAGTTATTCTTCTTAGTGTAAAAAAAAAAAAAAAAAAAAAAAAAAAAAAAAAAAATGAAAGGAGGGCAATATAAAGACTATAGGACATACACAATCAGCCCCTTTACCTTGTTCTTCACTAGATATTCTTCTCAGCGTACAAATGGAAGGAGGAGGTACTCAGCATAAACTAACTGCAAAGAGAGAATGTTTTTTTGTCATGAAATGCAGCAACAAACTCACAATTTCTAACATTCCCCCCCCCCTAAGTTGTATGTATGTATTGAGAAAGCAAAAAAGATAGAAATACGAAAAATAGGCAATTCCCATTACCTTCTTAGGACAAACCTAGAGACCTATGGCTCTATTTGTTTTACGGTAAAAAAACCAAAAGAAAGAAATATATTCAAATTCATGAAAATGTCAGATTGCACAACAGTAAGGCTATGTTTGGTAACCAAGAAAAGAGAAAAGAAAATAAAATAAAAAATTTAATAAATTTTGAATTTGAAAAGAAAGATAGACACAGAAAATCATTGTGTAGTCATTCCTTTTTGTCTTATTATTATTATTATTATTTTTTTGTATTATTTTCATTTCTTGGTTACCAAACATAGCCTAAGGGTGTGGCTTGTTGTCACTGTGTATGGGGATCAAGTTTTGCCTTCACGGAGAGGAGTGGGGAGGTAGATGTAGGAGATTTTCTTGAAATATCACCAGAGTTATAGCTCCAAAATCCTTAAAAAAAAAAAAATTTAAAGTAGAAAACATTCAAGATAAATAATAAAATTTCTTAAATACTCTTTGATCATATGGTAAGAGGGTTATTTCAAATTGCATTTGGGTCCTTCTAAAGCAAAATATCATCAATTTTAAAATTTTAATTAGGTAATGAAGTATGGCTTTTATTAGAAGAAGAAGAAGAAGAAGAAATATGCTGCCTGTGTAGTATTGGAAGATATAGTGTTGTGGTTCCATTAATAAAAAATGTTGAACCATTTTGTACATCATAATGTTTTGTGAAAACAATGCAACTTACCTTCCATATGAACATGTAAAATGATTGTGTGGATAATTGATCTATAAGATCAACAGTCCTAGAATGAAGCAAAAGAACAGCAGCCATGCTAGAATGACCCAGTATCTACATCCAATAAGTTTGTTAGGATATCAAGTTAATAAAGGAAAAATTGTATGAATTCTAGTGAAATTAAAAATAGAAAATATAGTAAATTACATACCGTGATAAGTTTGAACAGTAAAGATGAAGAAGACGAAACTCCCATTATCACTCCAAGACCATAAGCAATCAAAAGGATGCTAATGCCGAAGGAGAATGCCTGTTTCATATTGTGTGCATTAAGTTATGTTAATTTACTTAAAAGTGAGTAAAGATAACAATGATAGTGAAGGGGATATATTTGCTAACATTATTTTTACAAGGTTGTGATATGCAACCAAAATTATTTTTGC
>NW_024870671.1:45281-58727 GCF_013358625.1 Macadamia integrifolia | reverse complement strand
TGAAACGTTAAGACAGAACCTACAAAATTGAAAAAAATAAAAATAAAAAAACAAATACTTAAGATACTATATGCTTACATTCATATATCATAAATTTTAAATAAAGAAACATTCCCACACAAACTAGCAACAATATTATCCTAAAAGTGGTGCTTATCAGAAAAAAAAAAAAAAAAAAAAATCACAGTGGTAGACAATATTCTATTGCTATATATCTCTTTAGTAGTAATCCATTTATAAGGGTGTCAATCGGTTCACTACTGGTTATTCAGTATAGTTTAAGGTAGAGGATGTACAAGCAAAAATGGTATCATTTCGAGATTATGAACCTATTTTCAGTACTGAAATTGGCCTAGTTTGGTATGATTTCGGTTTCTATTTGCTTGACATGTTTCTGTTGTTGCAAATGAATAATAATAAAAATAAAAATAATAAAATAATAAAATAATAAAATAATAAAAAAAGCGCTGTGGGTTATATTATATGTTTCTGTATTCTTACTTCGGTTTGGAAATAGACAATTTGATATGGTTCAGTACTTTTTTTTTTTTTTTTTTTTTTTNATGCTTTTGATTGTTAGCTTCACTTAATGGGTCAGTGATAACTATATATAAGGGTGAGGGTAGGGACCAACCCTGCAATAAAATTAGGGTTTCCTCCCCATTAAGGAAACAATACCTTAGGTCCACACATAGTAATAAATATTTCATACCATTAAGGTGTGCTAATAGAATCCAATATCTCCATAGAGATCACTTACTAATAATATTGGATTCTTTCTGCTTACTCCATCTTTAGTCAACACCACTAAACCGGTTTTGGAAACAAATCTTTGACTATGCTAGCCCACCTAATAGGAAATCTTACAGACCTTGCTACCCTTCAATGTATGATACTGTTTTCTTGCACCTTATTGGTGCGCTCTTCTATGCCGCTTGCTCAGAGAGTTCTCTCCCTTATTTTACTTATCCTTATATGATATGTATGTTGGGCAAATGATACTAATCAAGCATTGAAAATGGATAAGGGTGACATACATCAACTGAATATATAGTTCCATATATTAAGCAAGCAAGGACGCCACAGAGAATTACTGGGGATTGAGACATGATTCCCGTTGAAAGGCTCTACAAATATAGCCAAAACAAAATCTTGTATGAGGAACTTTAATTGTATATTAAAAAAAAAATTAATTCAAAGTATTTGCAAATGAAAGTTTGCAAACTTTTAAATCTCTTAACCAATTTGTCTACCAAGACTTATATTACCAACAATGTGACTGTCCAAAGAATGGCCTTGGCACTTTCAGCTGAGAAGACTCCAGAAGCAATTGGAAAATGTTTGTTGTTAGCCTACACGGATAAAAAATGTGAAGAAGTAATGAGGACAAAAGGAAACCAAAGGTGACCAAATAATGTTATAAATGTGTTATATTAATTTTCTCTGCAATCTTTCAAACAAATATATTATAGGGAGAAAGAATAGTAACTCATCGTGTTTTCTACGCCCTCTAATGGGGGAACACATATAAATATTCATCACAGAGCACACAGGGGATATGGGGTCATTTCATTGGACCCCATAAGACAACATACAGAACAACATCAATTAGCGTTCTTTTTCCCTTAATATATTAATTTTTTTTTATAACCTTCAAACCATCAAAAAGTGCCATTTGCATGATTCATATAAAGGCTCAATCTCTTATAATTTTGCCATGCGAATATAAAAATTAACAAATAACACTCACCTTGTCAATTTCTATATCATATAGTTGATTCACTCCAACTGCATAAATGTTAGCCAATACTAGTGGAATCATAGCCTGAAAATAAAGACAATGGTATGAATACCAATAACAAGCTCAAAGGAATTTTTTTTGTTTATTTCTAGCCCAAAAAACAAAAGTTGATGCATGCCCTATACCTCAATTAATTCAAAATCTTATCTATGGTTGTCAAAAATCAGATCAATTGGATTAAATTGATCAAAACCAATCAGAGATAACCAAAACCGACGACTGACCGAACTCTTTTATCACTTCAGTTTTAGTTTTGATTTTAGAAATCGATAAGAGATCAAAACTGATCGGATCGGCCAATAAGGCCAACCAAAACTGACCGGTTGGATTGAAAAAAAAAAAACCACTGGACCAGACCAGCTGATAAGACTAACAGAAACCCTTATCATTTTGGGCTCTTATTTTAATGGGAGTGGGATCCCTAAAAGACTGGTGGCCTCTGCACCACTGTGGGAACCAATAGAAGCATAAGCAGAAGTATCAATAGTAGGGAAATTCTATTTTTCATTGGAGTGGGGCGAACATTGCGCCCCTCCTATGTCTGGGTGTAGATGCAATATGCTGCCTTCTGGGCTTTCTTTTTTCCCTATTTTTATATATACAAAATCATAACCGAGATCAAGACCAACCATTGGACTAATGTCTGGCTATCAGTTCAGATTTTCATTTTGTAGACCAAACAATGTATTGGTCCAATTTCGATATAACCCAGTATATGCAAAAATTTGAAGAAACTACTAAAAGTTGACCGAACCAACTAGGACAATCCTACATGCCTCCTCCTTGAGTTGGCTCTATAGGCCTCAGAGCATGTGTTTGTTGTACATTTTCTCTCCTACTCTTTTCCTCTTTAATAAAGAAGAGGGATAAGTATGCTGCCGATATACAGTAAGTTTGTGGGCACTGCACCAGGAGGAGCACATGATCAAGTATCATATAGGAAGGATATGAGGTTCATTTAAAAAAGAGGAAGAGAGAGATAGTCACGGTCAGTGCTAGCTTATGATACCAATGGCATACACAACCTTTTCCATATATATATATATATATATATAAACACTTCCACAACCACTATAGTTAGGTTCATATCCTCACCTTTAGTACTTCTAGGAAAAATGTTGGAGACAAATCAGTGATTGTCTCTACTGGAAGACAAGAAGCAGATGCTACTGCCAGACCCTGATAATTCAAAATGACATAAATTAAAGAACCTTCATTATCAAGTTAAAGAAGTTAATTGATTTTGAAGTCACATGTTAAGGGTTAGTGATTTAAAACTTACTGTGCCCATGACAGCATATGGACGAGTAAATCTGTAAAATGCATATATTTTTCCCAATGGTCCTTTATAAGCATCCTCATGTTTGGATGGATAATCATGTTCTAGCCTGTCTTGCTTGAAAGATTGCTTCTCCGCGTTTCCTTCGTTATTAACTAAAGTTGAGGATCTTTGGGAACAACATTGAAAGTGTTGAGTGGAATGCCATTTTTTTTCAATATTGTTTTTAAACTTCACTTGTCCTTGAAACGTTAAGACAGAACCTACAAAATGGAAAAAAAAAAAAAATAATTAAGATACTATATGCTTACATTCATATATCATAAATTTTAAATAAAGAAACATTCCCACACAAACTAGCAGCAATATTATCCTAAACGTGGTGCTTATCAAAAAAAAAAAAAAAATTACAGTGGTAGACAATATTCTATTGCTATATATCTCTTTAGTAGTAATCCATTTAAAAGGGTGTCAATCGGTTCACTATTGGTTATTCAGTATAGTTTAAGGTAGAGAATGTACAAGCGAAAATGGTATCATTTCGAGATTATGAACCTATTTTCAGTACTGAAATCGTATTGGCCTAGTTTGGTATGATTTCGGTTTCTATTTGGCTTGACAAGTTTCTGTTGTTGCAAATGAATAATAATAAAAATAAAAATAATAAAAAAATAAAAAGCGCTGTGGGTTATATTATATGTTTGTGTATTCTTACTTCGGTTCGGAAATAGACAATTTGATACGGTTCAGTACTTTTTTTTTTGCTTAGATTCAGCGAAATGAACTTTGTTAATATAAAAATTATCAAAGAATGAGAGAAAAGAAAAACAATCATTGAGATACTAATCCACGTTAAGCATTGTCATCAGCAGAATAGCATTCCAATCAAAAGGAAAATAAACTTATAAAGCAAATTATGAAAATCTGTATCTAGGTCTCATTTGTGCATCCCAACTTACATCTTGGGTTATAAAAATCGGAAAACAATCTCAAATGGATTTACCTTGGAAACCATAATTGTACCGTATCTAAGAAGATTACTTTTCTACATACCAAAATTGTACCGTTTGTTCTTTGATTCAGTATAGTTTTAGTTGACCTAGGTTTCAGTTACAAATTCAACCTCTTAGTCGTTATAACTTAGTCACCACTACAACAAATTGGCCTTTCGAGATGAATTTTTGTGACTGTTATTTACAATCGCTAATAATATTTGATTATGATTAGTTTTTTAGCTGCAAAAATTTCCTGTCCCAAATGTCTCTTTTGAGACTAAGCCATAATCATTAGTGATTTGAACTCTTCAGAGGATATTTAGATTATTTTATTGGGGGATATAATTAGATGTAATCCATCGTTTATAATTTCTTTTTACGACTGAGTACGTACAACATCGTTGTAATTTCTTTCTTCCTTTTAATTTAAATAGTCACACCATGTTGAACATGATACCATGTCCATCTCATAAACAATGCCACTTCACAAACCTAGCTAGGCCATTTGTAAATTGTTACTATTAATTATTTGTTAATCCTCAATTGTGACAAGCAAGATAAAAGAAAATATATCAGACCAATTATTGAGGGGTTTTCATGAAGAGACGACTTAGTATCAAAGGATTTGAAAGATTGATGAGGGTGTGCAAACTTTAGTCCTACATTGCTTAGGAGAAAGTTGTTAGATTAGTTGATAACCTTTAACCTTCTTACTATGGTACAATACATTTTAAAACCTTGAGACTCAAGAATCAAAGAGAATAATATTAACTAAGGTTAATGAGTACCTAAGAAATCAGTAAACTATCCCCACCAAAAAATGACAAGTATTGAGAGATTTAAAAGATCGGATAGACATTTTAAGTCTACTCAACTTCTTTCTGTCTCCTTCATCTCTTAGGGCCCGTTTGATAACGTTTCAAGAAACGCGTTTCTACCATTTCTGTGTTAAGAAGCGACAGAAACGGAACAAAAAGCTTTTGATAAAACTGTTCTGTTTCACCAAATTACAGAAACAAAAATAGCAATTTATATCTATTTCAGGTTCAAGAAACATAAATGACAGAACAAGTAGAACTTGTTTTGTCGTTTCTGGAAACAGACTTGTGGACCTTTTTTTCCCCCAAACCCAACATTATTCCCTCGACACTGACGTCCATGCATTCTATGCCCATTGAGTATAGACATTTCTCAACGGACTTGAGGGAGTCGACCAGAGTTGAGTGGAAATCTGGGTTCTTCTTGAGGGCTTTGGAGGAATCAACGTTGAGGGCTTGAAGGTAGAGAAGTTTCTCATGGAAGAGGACACTGGAATCGACGGCAGACCCTAGGTTGATGAGGAGAGGAGCGGAAAAGTAGAGCCTCAAGAATCAACTTTTGGCTGCATGTTTCAGGCGCAATCGACGGCTTCGGCTAAGGCTTCATCAATTGTGACTACAGCATCATTGATGGTACCAGAGAAGTCAACTTCAGTGATGTCTCTAGCTGTGGCTCCATCAAAGGGGAAGCATTACAGAGGAGTAAGACAACAACCATGGGGGAAATTTGCGACGGAGATCAGAGATCCGGTGAAGAACGGTGCTAGAGTTTGGCTTGGTACGTTTGAGATGGCTGAGGATGCTGCATTGGCTTACGATCGTGCTGCTTATAGGATGCACGGATCCAGAGCTCTGCTAAATTTTCCGCTTCTGCTCAGCTCAATCGATAGTGGACCGAGACGACAACTGTGGCTAGGACTGTGAGCAAAGGACGCAATCTCGCACATTGCCGGTGAAATCTACCTCTCTCTCTCGAACGATGCTATATCGCCTTTGAAATCACCGGTGGAGCTTAACTTACAAAACTGTTTCTATTCCTAGAAATGAAAATTTATCAAACACCTACAAAACCATTTATGTTCCTAGAAACGGAAATTTATCAAACACTTACAAAACCGTTTCTGTTCCTAGAGACGAAAATTTATGTTTCTGCCGTTTCTTGACACAGAAATAGCAAAAACATTATCAAACGGGCATTTACTCTCTCCATGTCCTCTATATTTATATAAAAATATTTATAGTTCCATATTATAAAATGGAACAAAATAATCGATTGAAAATCAAACCTCACCCCACAAGATCCATCGCCAATGAAAACATCAGACAAGATTTATTCCTGAATATATATATATATATATATATTAAAATGGAAAAATATAATCCAGTATGGAAACCCACACACCTACAACTACGACCTAATTCATATCAATATATGGGTTGTTTCCTCTGTAGAACAGGGCTCCTACAACTAACCCAATAATGTCTTTCTTTTAGTTGAAATCAAGGGAAAGGGATATTATTTTAGAGGGAGGACACAAAGATAGACACATGGGTGCTAGTTAGGAGCTGCACTATGTTTGACTCTCTTATTGATTCATAAAGATTTATTATTAATTTATTATTAAACAAACTCGAAAAATCTAATAGCATCTTAAGTGGAGGGAGAGAGAGAGAAGAGAAAGTATAGATTGGAGAAGAGATCGTGGATAACGGGAGGACGAGGACACACGTGTGTGTATATATATAAGGCAAGTGGTAGTAGGACGTACGTATTGTAATATTATTTTCGCTTTCTTTTAATATTAACCGTTCATTTAAGTTTAGATTAATCTAAACCATCTATTAGTTTTTTATATTGTAATTGATTCCTAGTTTTTAGGGTGGAGAGATGACGGATGTGGTTACTTAACTTGTCTAATATTTTTTTTATTTAAATAAATAAAAAAATCCAATATAAACGGACTATATCCTCCTTTGATTTTGTTGGGAATCTCAATTCTCTCTCTCTCTCTCTCTCTCTCTCAAAATAGGATGAGATAAGAAAAAAATCAAAATAACTATTTTCAGGCACTGAACATATGAGAGACTTGGTCACACATATCCAAAAACCATGTTTACATATTAATAATTAGGGAAGAGATTTGGATAGTAAAGTTTGCATGTATGGCAAAAGACAAATTTGAATTTATAAAGTGAACAAAGCTAATGAATATCTAGGATTTTATTATTACTTATTGGGTAGATATTATTAACCTATAAGAATTGACCATGGATGCAAATCTTATATTATTTGGATATAATTGATTATCGATTCTGATTTAGGCCATTTTGAAGTGGCAGATTCTAAGATTTCAGGGATCGAATTTAGGTAATTCTGATTTGATTTGGATTGAAATTGATGGCAAAGATCGATTCAATTTCCTATTATGAGTTTAAATCCTTGGATGAATCGATTGATTTGGATTGAGATCAACAATGATTGATCCCAATTCCCTTTTTTTTTTTCTAAAGAAAAAAGGGTGCTCTATGGTAGTGCTCATAGCCCCCAGGATAAGCCCTCATACGATAAGCGGTGCTTTCACAAGACCAATGGGTGAAAGTGTGTATGCCAATACTCGAATCCACAACCCGTCAACTCGAACGGTGATGGATTAAGGGATGACTAATCGCAATTTAATTGTTCCAAAACAGTTAATTCTAAAGTTTAGGGACTCGATTGTTGGTTCTGATTTTATTGTCGATTCTGGAATAGACCTTCAAATATGAAAATTAGTGATCGAGTCCTCAAACCCCTAGAATTGATGGTTAGATACAACGTGGAATCAGTATATGAAAAGATATTTCACAAAATGAGACTGAAACGTGAGAGAGGACGGAAAGAGAAATTAAAGTGGAAAGTGGAAAGTGGAAAGTGGAAAGTGGAGAGAGAGAGAGAGAGAGAGAGAGAGAAGAAGAGATAAGGTTGAGGGCATGTGGGTTTTTCTTAAGATAAAAAGGGCAGAAAAGGGAAGTGAGAAAGTGTGTTAAAAAAACATATGTGAACTCCAACTAAAAACTTTTGAGCTTAAAAAGAAAATCAAAAGTGGTGATTAATTAAAAAATTACAAAAGATTTCAAATCCTGATGAATGCAATGATGTCTTGGGCACTATTCACTATGGTTTCAAGTATTTGTATCGTATTGATCATATCGGCTATATCATATTAGTATCGATTGAGATTGATAACTGATCCTTGATCGATTAGAATCGATTACTTGTATCGTTTTAGGGGTAAAATAGAGTAAAGGAAAAACTGATCGATATTTATCATTTCGATCCGATCAACCTGGATCAAATTTCCTTTTGATCCACAAAGACAAAATATAGGACTGATGCCAACAATTCATCAAAGAAAAAAGGACTCACCAAGTTAGGATCACTAACTAATACTAAATTTATTAAAAAGAACTGTCTTTTCTGAATATTTTATAATTCTCAATTCCGTTGCTACTGTAGGCCTTACATAATTGATCAGATCATATAGATATCCCTTCTACACAACATAAGTCATCAAAAATATCTCGAATGACCCACCAAAACAGGAAAGCGTGGATCTTTTAGAATCCCCTAAATCCACCAACTATTCACAATCAAACCACCAAGAGCTTCAAAGACATATCCACCACCCATGTCCACTTCCCGGGCGTGCCACCAATGCCAGCCTCAGACTTGCCCGAACGGGTACAGGATCGAGAGGAACAGACCTATCATGACTTCTTAGAGATTGGTTTAAACCTACGCAGATCAAAGGGAATTATGGTGAACACCTTTAAGTGTCTTGAGTCTAGATCGATCAAAGCCATCACTGATGGGCTTTGCGTACCAGATGCTCCAACCCCACCTGTTTACTGCGTCGGACCATTGATAGCCGCCCCTAAGAATGAGGGTGAAGCTGTAAGTCAGTGCATGTCATGGCTTGATGGGCAACCGAGTCAAAGCGTCGTATTCCTGAGTTTTGGAAGCCGAGGTGTGTTTTCGACAGCGCAGGTTAGGGAGATCGCTATTGGGTTGGAGAAGAGTGGGCAGAGGTTTTTGTGGGTTGTGCGGAAGCCGGTCTCTGAGGACAATAGCAAACACTTCACGGTGGAAAATAAAGACCCAGATCTGCAGGCCCTGTTACCAGAAGGCTTCTTGGAGCGGAACAAGGAAAGGGGACTTGTGGTGAAATCGTGGGCACCACAAGTTGAAGTGCTGGGTCATGAATCGGTGGGTGGGTTCGTGACTCATTGTGGGTGGAACTCGATATTGGAAGCAGTGTCCTCAGGGGTGCCTATGGTGGCATGGCCTCTCTATGCCGAGCAACGTATGAATAAGGTGTTTTTGGTGGAAGGGATGAAGTTGGCAATGCCGATGGAGGAATCGGAAGATGGGTTAGTGAGTGCGGCGGAGGTCGAGAAGAGGGTGACAGATTTGATGGAATCGGAAGAAGGGAGAGTGCTTAGAGAACGGAGTCGGAAGATGAAGGAAGAGGCCATGGCCGTGTGGTCCGATTCTGGATCTTCTATGGCTGCTTTCACCAAGCTGGTTGACTCACTAATCAATCAGTAAGTATCACTCCGTGACTTAAAACTGTTTGGATTGGTGAAAGGTGTTCTTAATGCCTTGAATTTATATTGTACAAGGCTAATAAAACCTTTGAACGGAAAAGAGTTGCATGTGGGACAATTTGAATGACCAAAGTAAAGGAAGGTTCTATAATATAATAACAATAATAATAATTCAGGCTTATCTCAAGTTCCCAACTGAAAGGAGCATGGTTCTATGTATCGGTATTAGATTTCGTGTATCAATTGTATCGGCCATGTCGATTTATACCAATATCTATCTTATTTGGATCAGTTATCAGTATCATTTCAGAGGAAGAAATGTAAATAAAATCTATGTTTTTGTGAAAAGTTAGGATAAAAGTGATCGTTTCGAACAAATACCTATACCAATACTGATAACTAAATCCTTGAAAAGGTGAAACTCTCCCAAATCCGGGTTAAAGATGGGTGTAGGCCCTCTCGGACCACCGTTGAATAACTGAATAAAAATGATCAATCAACTTTAGAACCTTGAAACTTTTGATCAACTAATCATGGGCCCACCACTACTATTCGTCATACTATTCATGAGGCCCTCCATGCTCCCGCACTCTAATCAATTTCATCATTTATACATAAAATATCATACTACATATCAATCGATTTATCATTTGTACAACATATACATATCGATTATCCGGAGAACGAAGTACAAATAAAAATAGTTAATTCTCCAAAAATACAATTCTTCAATATTGCTCAATTGTTCTTTACTCTGTATCAAGCTACACCTAATCTTTGAGACATGAAATTATAATGGGGAAAGCTAAAGAAAATTAGCTCAATAAAATGGAACATGACATAATCACACTTAGTACAACAATATATATTTATATTGTCATATCTTTCTTATACACACATAAGAACATCTTTCATAACATGCTAAAATCAACTTCTTAATTGGCCCATATCATCTCTTATCTTGCCCTTGAGCTCAAAGGTTCTATAGTATCTTGACCTGGAGTCTCACTTTCACGTTTCCTGGTAAACATGAAACTATGTTTAAAACCTTTTTTCATGAAACTATGTTTTAAAACTTACATCCAGTCGTCAATGACATTCCCAATATTTTGATGGAGTGAGATATTGATGGAACCCCTAATGGTCCTCCCTTGACTATCTCTTTCCAGCAAAGTGGATAGAAAAGATCCCATTATCCTTCCATGTTCCTTCGTTGGAAACAACTTTGACGTACCGATCATTTTCATACATAAAAAATTCATACATATACTATAATTTTTTAATTTTTTAATTTTTTAATTTTTTAATTTTAGAATTTTTTTTTCTTGCTTAAGGTCAGCAAAAGAATATATTAAAAAAATATAAACATGAAATAGTTCAAAACCCAATAGGGAAACTCACATTGACTCAATTTCCACCTCCACCTTCGGCATTGCCATTAGCAAAGGGGAAATTGAGATCCTCACAATAGCCAACACCAAGATCAAGAAAACCTGAAACCAGATTTACCCATATCGTCTGATTCAATATTATATACAGAAAAACTGGGAGGACTCTCCCATTGATTTGAGATTATGGTCGCTGCGGGATGCTTGGCCAATCCATCAACCACTGTATTTATTTCTCGAAAGCAGAGCTGAATACTCCATTGAGTTGATTCCGAGTACCCTTGAAAACTTAACCATAGCTGCATATATTTCCATGGAATCACTCGCTTCACAACACACCAAACAATTGCGTTGAAATCACACTCGATGATAAACCACTTTATACACAGTAACCTAGCAAGACGAATGGCTTTAAAGACAGCCACAAACTCCGCATCAAAATTGGTGCCAATACCAACAAATGAAGCAAAGCACCTTACAGCGACTCCTAGATCATTCCTACTAATCCCTCCAATGTCTGTATTTCCTGGGTTGCCCAAGGAACACCCATACACATTAATTTTACTACAATCAATAGGAGGTTTTTTCCATCAAATTTCAGTAATTCCTTTTGATCTAGGGAGAGCTCGACTCAGGTTCAAGGAGGCTGAAGTCATCAAATCTTCCACTGTCACACAAACCACCAGAGCTAAGGTAGATATACCCTGCAAATCCAGAAAAATGGCTCTCACTACCAAACTAGGCGACCTACTGCTATTCTCATATCTTCTGCGATTTCTTTCCAACCAAATCTGATTCAAGCCATATATCAAAGACGCAGCCTAGATTTGCTTTAGCGATACCACTCTAGCATTTCTCTTCCATGAAGAGAACAGTTCCTGAATAGATGGGAAACCCATACATATACTATAAACAATTCATGTATAACATGAAAATCATTGCAGGATCCACTACACTGTGATACAACTACCTATACACAAAACTTCTCCATACTTTGCTTGTTATCCCCCTTTTATGGTTCAATCTCTCATCCCTTTCCCTCAATCTTTTTTCTGTAACACCCTAGCACAATATTATCCTCTTTGGCCATGAGTCTCAAGGCCTTAAAATGCATTGTACCATATTAAGGAAGCTAAAGGTCATCAATTAGCCCAGTAATCTCCCCCTCTGGAATGTGGAATTAAAGTTTGCACACTTTCACCAATCTCCCAAACACCCTAGTATCGATCTCTCAAACGGGTCTAGTACTTGCGCTATTCTTGGGTTCCCCACTGTGGCCCCATACACCACTGGGGTCTACTCTGATACCATTTGTAATTTTCCGACCCCATTAACCTTGACATAATATTGTCCTCTTTGGCCCATGAGTCTCAAGGCTTTAAAACGCGTTGTACCATATTAAGGAGGCTAAAGGTTATCAATTAGTCTAGTAATTTTCTTCTAGACGATGCGGGACTAAAGTTTGCACACCCTCACCAATCTCCGAAACACCTTGTATTAGATCAAATACCAAGAAATACGAAAATAAATAAACAAAAGATCCGCATGATACAGAGATTTAACGAGGTTCACACACTAGGGTGGTGTGCTACGTCCTCGAGCGAAGAAGAAGTTTCTTTATGCAGAAGAGAAATTACACCCAAGCAGAGGTGAGAAAACTAGCCTTGAAACCCTAACTAGAAAAAACCCAAAATACAATGAAATTTTTTTCAACAAGACAATAGTACATTATATATACTCCAAGTTGGGGGTCGACCCGTCGGGTCGCAGTCAATCCGATTGAACCTATCGGCCCAACCCCTCTGCTTCCATCACAGATCTCAAAAAACTTCCCATTCAGATCGCCACCAAAATATGTCAGAGCGGGTCAATCTTCAAAATGGGTCAAGGAGACCCTCTCCTTTGGGCGCTGAGGGGGATTTACTTACCACATTAAATGGTTCTAATTCAAATTTTGAAATTGCTTCTAACATGGATAACAATAATCAGTTAGAAGTAGTCCTGGGTTCGGATGATGAGGTGGATGGGTTGGGTTTGGAGATGGATCATGGCCACACCGATTACCCACCTGACCCAGAAGATGCTGGGTATGGGTATGACGCTGGACAGGACCCTCAAGCTATGGTCTTGTATCTAGATGGAGTGCACATGAGCTTAAGATTCGTCAACCGTGATGGATATGTCACAAGAGGTGGTTGTGGGGCTGGCAGTTCCGTCCACCACCATAGAGAAGGCTTGGCCAGTGCTAGAGTAGCTATTGCAAGGGTAGATTCTACGACTTTGCAAGCAGAGTAAGGGGGATGGGCCCGAATGCAGAAAAAGAAAGGGAAGCAAGTGCTCACTCAAGGTCGGTCTAATGCTAGGACCGACAAACCTCCATCCAACAAGTGATCATGAAGGTTCTTTTCTGGAATGTTCGTGGTCTAAAGAAGGTCGCCGCGAAGGTCACCTTATCAAAGATTATTTGTGAAAACTCTCCTGATATTATTTGCATTGCTGAGCCGATGATTTTAGTGAACAATTTTCTTAATATCTTCTTCAATAAACTTGGATCAGCAACTGAATTTATTTGCAATAA
>NW_024870671.1:24488-41162 GCF_013358625.1 Macadamia integrifolia | reverse complement strand
ATGTCATGACCAATGCCACTTCACAAACCTAGTTAGGCCTTTATTGTTCCATATTAAGAAATAGAAATAAAAAAATTCAATTAAATTATCAAAGCCCACCTGATGCAGATACCACTAAACAGATGATTCAAATTTGAATATCCATTTACATCTCTATTTAAGACTCTTGACATGAGAGGAGAACCTGAGATTATTAAGTGCCCAATAACCTCTCCTCTAGTCGATGTGAGATTAAAAGAGACATACCCCTCACCAGGTAATTTTTTGACCTTACGCCTTAACCCTTCATCCATCGACAACTGAATTGATATAGATCCATGCCCAAATCGCCAAACTGACTCCTAGTCAGGCAATCTCAGAAAGGTGCCTCCCACCCAAATAAAATACTCTCTCTCTCTCAAAACTTTATAAACGCAAACAAACCAGACATTTTCCATTAATCAAAACTACGGACATCAAGCATAAACCGAAGAAATTAAAAGAAAATTATAGAAAGAGAAAATATTGATACTTACTCCCTTTCAAGGATTTAGACTCCCTTGACAACCAACCTAACAAAAGGTAAATAAAAGAAAATTTCATTAGTTTCAGGTTCAGAACAATGAACTAAAATGAATAGAGGAAGAACAACTACTAAATGTCCATCACCTCTTTTATGAGATGGGTGTGCTTGGAGAGAAGAAGAAGAACCGGCGACCCCAAACATAACTCTCTCTCTCTCTCTCTCTCTTGTTTGTGTGCCTGCTAGTGCTGATATGCCGAAGAAGAGGGATGGAATTTATAAGAGAAGTTTAACAAATCTGATGTTGTTGTGTTCAAATAATGAGCGTCTTGATTTCTTTCAATTCTTTTTCATAAAATATTTATCTGGAATGTACATGTCCATTTTTTTGGGTAATTTACAGCGTCTCCCCCTAGAGAATGCCACTATTAGAGAGACATCCCCTGCATGATACCAAATTATATTCAAACCCCTTGCCTTCGGTCGCTGTTAAGTTAGGAGTTGAAATAACTATCATAAACCCACAAAGAGTTTATGGCACCTTAAATTTGGGATATAATTTGAGTTTTCAGAAAAATCCGCCACCATTGAGAGCATGGAGATAAGCAAGTACACTTGTTATAGTTCCCACTAGAGTTAGTATGGAGATTAGATTTGAGGAAATTTGCAGCAATATTAGTTGTGAGGGTCCCCTTTTTTGATAAGTGGCACCACCATCTATCAGGAGCAGGTGACAATGGCATATTAAAAACCAGATTAGCTACACTGGTTAGTATTGAAATGATACGGTTATGAATTGTTGGTTTCAGCTGAAAACTCAGAAAGAACCCACCATGTTTTTTTCTTTTTTTGGACCGTTGAAGCCCTTATTATGGAGGCATAATCCACCTTACCCAATTCAGACAAGGCAATTCAATCCACCACTCTCAAAACCCATAATAAAATACTTATAAAGTAAAGATTACATTCTTAAATCAATTTTGTCCTCTCAAATGATGTAACAAAGATCACTTGAAAGAGAGTCATCACTATAGAAAATCAAATTTATTATAAATTTGTGTGCAAAATTAACTAACCACCATACTGGGTAGTAATAAACTTCTAACTTGCATTCAACTAGTCACCTATAGCAGATACAACTGTTTCATCGTGTAGCTTGCCCCAAACGTTTCTTTTGGATTAGCCTAAGTTGAACCCAGCTTCCTAGATAGCATCATGCCCACCATTTAAACTGCCTAACCACAACCGACCAAGAGGAGCCTCAAAGCTTGGCTCAATTAAACCGATTGTCTTGCCACAACCCCAGCCTGAGACCCCACCTCATACACTCAACTTCTTAATGCCCACCATTTCTCCACGTCCTTAACCACAAGCGATCCTAGGCAGCCTCTAAGCTGGGGCCCAGTTAAACCAATTGTCAGATTTTACACCTAATCATTCGATGGTTCCATCTGAAAATCAATTCCATTAGGACGTGGTTGCTGGGCCCTAACCAAACATTGGGTTGTTATGAGTTACTTGTGGTGAATTCTGATGGGTCATGGCAAACACTAGGGATCTCTTGCAAAGGAAAAGATGAATTATCCCTACTTTGATCATCATTAGACATGGAACTCCCGATGTGTGTAAGCGTACAAAATCCATTATTTCCATAACTTTCCCTTTTTGAGAATCCAGGGGGGGTGGCTTAATGAAGGAAAATTCGAATTTTCCTGATGGTTCCATATTGAAACTTAGCTTTGAGGAATTAAAATGGTTAATAATTGGTCATGTAATGAAATTTAGCTTTGAGGCATTAAAATGGTTAATAATTGGTCATGTCTTGCTTCCTGACTATTATTGGATTGCGTGGCTCCATGACTACAATCTGATGGATATCTTCGGCCATAGGCCGTAGTACTCAATGGCTATAATCAACTGCTGTCACATCTTCTCCTACCAAATTATGTTGGGTTTTTTATAGACTCTCTAGCCGTCATTGTTTGGACATGGATTTGGATCTTCTTGAGAATTTTGAGTATGTCCCTCATCAGAATTCCTCGCACTTCGCCAAGTCTGGACTACCATCTTTTCTTCCAAGGGTCCCATAAGGCGTGGTAAAAGGTATTTGAAAAAATTTCATACTTTAGACCTTTGATCATTCGTGGATGTGCCAGAGCCCTTTTGGGGCTAAAAGGTTATGATACCTAGCTTGAAGTTCTTCCTTATGCGTCGATAGCTCTAAGGACTTAAATACAATAAAAATTCTAAGGAAAATTGACTGGACAAACTGAAAATAAAATATGGAATTTACTTTAATGGGTCATGTAATACCAACTTAAGGAAATGGAAAGACGAGCCATCTTACTTGGAAGCATACAATAGTAAATTATTCTACTTGGAAACATGAAAAGGAACTGTCCTAATTGGAAAAAAAGTGCTTAAAAGAAACTACTCTACTTGGAAACTTGTAAAAGAATGAAGGTTTTTGAGTGTGCTCCGATTGCCGATAACTCTTTTATACTTACTAGATGATTATAAACGGTAACTTTATGATTGATTCATTTGCCCTCCACTTGTGTGAATGGTTACAAACTTATCTTTGAGTCATAATTGGGTGCAAACAGATTCATATGTATGCTTCTGGGGACATAATATGTCTGTCTGGAAGTCGTTCGATGAAATGCCGCAAAAGAACTTGTTTCATGGAATGCCACGGTCCATGGTTATGCTAAGTGTGGTGATTTTTTTGCTGCCTGAGAAACCTTTGAATTGATTCCTGAATGGGATGTTGTATGTTGGACCATAGGGAGGCCTTAAGTCTCTTTGAAAGAATGCATCTTGTAGAGCTAAAAGCCAATGAGGTTACCATGGGACTGTGTACTGCGCCAAATGCTTAAATGAGGGGAGAATGATGCACCATTATGTAAAAGATAGTGGAATTCCTCTGGGATCTGGCTCTGCAGACTTCACTAGTGGACATGAGCTCGCAACAGAACAGAAAAAATAGCTTAATTCAGAATGCAATGACTGGAGGGTTTGCTAGCCATGAATTTTTAAGAGTCATTTTGTATCAACCCAAAACTCGGTATAAGGTTATGGTCACACTCTCACAGATGCCGATCAAATGATCAAGGAATAAAACAGTTCATCTATGATTAAAACTATAATATCCTTCATAACATGTGTTAAGTTTGTCTCAAATTCTTGATCTGTTTTGAAGAGTGACCCGTTCCGACATATTTTGGTGGCGAACTCGAATGGAAAGTTTTCTGAGATCTGTGATGGAAGCAGAGGCCCCCGCGGTATGGTTTGACTGGCTTGACAGCGACCCGATGGGTCTACCCGCGACTTGGAGTATATAATGTACTATCATCTTGTTAAGTATTGTCACTGTAATTTGGGGTTTTTTCGAGCTAAGGTTTCAGGGTGAGTTTTCTCACCAATGCTTGGGTGTAATCTCTCTTTTCTGTATAGTGAAACATTTTCTTCTTCGCATGAGGACGTAGCACACCACATCGGTGTGTGAACCTCATTAAATCTCTATGTTGTGTGGATCTATTGTCTTGGTTTATTTTCATATTTCTTGTATTTGCTCTAACAACATGCAACAACAACTTCTTAGTTTAGAGTTTAATATATTAGAGTATCAGGATCTTTCCCTGGAGGCAAGACTTACAACCCAACTTCATATAAAAAATTTACAAATCCCACAGGGTAATACAAATTATCCATTAATTGCAAAAATGAATAATAAACTATAATTGGAACTTGAAACAACATCTACTTGGCTGACTCCTTCCTGGTTCGATGGCTTTGATCTATAGAAAAAAAATATATATATGAGAATGGGCTAAACTCGACAACTCCGTGAGAGAAATCTTCCTAAATAACAAAAAAAAGAGAGAAATCTTCCTAGTTATATTCACACCTACATACAACAATAATATATAATGCATATACATATATAAAAGTACCAACCTAAATGTGTATTTTAACCAATTTGTATCATTTCCATTAAACAATGATTCTATATTAACCGATCATATAATTCTAACAACTATTACAACACCGTACACTCACCCCTTCATCCCCTGCTAGGTGAGGTACATCACATCAAGTCTGGATAAAAAGTTATGACCGTTTTCATGCGGACAATCCAGAAAACAGTAGCCAACCGGATTTCAAAATTTCCCAACCGGTGATCCGGATCGCAGGACCCAAACAAGTGGAATCCGGATCGCCGATTCCTATACGGATTTTCAGTTCCACTTAGAATTTAGGTGTTCACGTTCAGCTTCAAAGGCGGTTTTAGACTACTTAGAAGAGAAATTAGACAAGAGCTATTTCTAAAACTTTTAAAGAACTATAAGTCATATTTCTAACCAACTTAAAATTAATCCATTTGGAGTTAAGATAAGATTTTTTTTTGCTAAAGATCAACAAGTATATATTAATAAATAAATAAATGGAGAATACAGAAAAACTCTTCAAGTCCTTACTCCACCTTCGGCATGGCCATTAGCAGAGTAAAAACTCATAGCAAAAGCAGATAATTACAAAAACTGGAACCTTGGTCTTTGAAGACATCCCAATCTAGATCAGAGACTATAAAGTTAGGAATACCTTCCCTGATTGATGAAATACAAGTAGTAGATGTAATACCCTGTCCCAAGATTTATCAATAAAATAAATTGTGTTGTACCTTGTAGGGATGACATCAAAACTTCTCTCTCTCAGTGTTATTGTGGGACTTGAGAGGCTTGGACAACAAAAGTAAATGAGATTTTACCCTTATTGAGTTGTTACTAGTAAAGGCAATAGAATGAATTTCTTATTGTACTTTTAATTTTGGGCTCAATGCCTCCAAGGGGCTAGTAACCCAATGGTGATTTAGTGACTTCATAAGAGGGAGGTCTAGAGTTCAATACTCCCTATATATTTTGTGTGACCTTTTCTCACATTTGCAAATTTTTAAACCAAGTAAGGGCAAAATGGTCAATTTGCATGCAAGTCAATATTTAAGGTTTCCTTAAATAGAAAAAGAACTATTGCATACATTGAGGCCTATTGGCTAAAGTGGAGGTGGAGAAGGGTACTATTGTCTTTTCACTCAAGTGGAGTGAATTGCAATACTTCAAAGGTTAGAGGAGTTAGAATGAATTATCACTACGGAAGGGGTGTACCATCAAAATATAGGTGTCATTACTTGAAAGTCATGCAAGTGATGATTCAAGGGGTAATTTAGATAATTCACAAATCCTTAACAATGATAAATTGGAGAAGTATATACCGGTGAGTTCCTTTCTCATACTTTGCTTCTACTATGTCAAGAGAGAAGGATGAAAAGGGAAGATGTTGAAGAGAAAGAGCTCATGAAATGGAGAGGAGAAGAGAGGAGGAAGAAGATGAGCAAGGAGGAGAATGAGGTTCTCCAGCAACTCAAACTTGAATCTAAAGAGAGAGAAGAAGATTTAAGAGAAAATAAAGCTCACTTCTGAAAAATTTCAAAGAGTTGGGAGGTTTTGTTTAGTTTAGGCTTCTAATCCACACTTGAGTACAAGATTTCAGAATTTCAAGTTAGTGTACTAACTTATATATTCTTGTTCAAGAAATACTTGTGAGATTTGAGTGTGAGATAAACTTAAGATGAAGTATTCATGTAGGTTATGGAATGCATGTGAATGAACTCAAGGATTTGAGAATTTCGGAACCTAAAATCTATTTCAGATTTGGATTTACAGTTTTGGCAGACAGACATTTGTTAAGTAAAAATATCATAACTTTTTTATATAAATTCGGAATTGATTTATTTTAGGTGTTTTAGAAACTAGACTTATAGAGTTTCAATTTTTATAGACATAGGCTCTAATTATGCTTCTAAATGGCCTTCAATTTCACTTGAAGCGAGAATATGAATTCTGCCTGCAATTAGTTGAACAGTTCTGACCTATAGACCTTTATTAAGTAAAAATATCATAACTGCTTCATATAAACTCGGAATTAGTTGATTTTAGGTATTTTTGAAACTAGGTTCATAGAACTTCAACTTTGATAGAAATAGGCTCTGTCTAATTATTCATCAAAATAACCTTAAATGTCACTTGAAATGAGAACATAGCTTTTTCCTAAGAGTAGAAATAATTTCTCGGCAGCTGTTTAAAAAATTACAGAAAATAGAGTGCACAAAAATTATCATAAGTTTTTCATCTGAACTCAGATCGGGGTGATTCTAGCAACGTTGGATTCAAGATTCGATGATATAAATTTTTTCAGAAGAAATCATTTTCTAAAAATGTTTATTTTAGGGACAAAAATGTCCCTAAATATGAACCTTATGGAAACAGTGAGGTATGTCAATCTATAATTAGTTATTGAGATTGTATCTTATTGGTTACTAGGGAACGGTTGACGTGTTATGAGTTTGTTATGATAAATTATAGCTAAAGAATCGAGGTGAGTGATTACCTTCTTAGATGGTTTCCTCTTACATGTATAAAACTTATGATTGGTGTGATGCATTTTCTATGTGCATATGATGCTGTTGAGCATGTTGATGCAATTATGGTGTAATTCAATGATGAGATTGGGTTGTATATTGTAATAATGAGCATGTGTATATGTTGAGAATGCTTTGGGTCATATTATAGTTATGAGAATCACCAAGAGACGTGTTTGGGTGAGACCCGGTCAAGAGACATAATTGGTGAGACCGATGTCAAGAGACCACACATTGAGGTGCATAGGTGCTAAGAGACACTTGGGTGAGACTTAGTCAAGAGACAACATGGTGAGACACCCATTGCCAAGAGACTTGTTTGGTGAGACTAGAGTTAAGAGACCTAATGGTGAAGACCAATTATGCCCAGGGACAAAGGAAAAAGTATGGAATAGACACTTTTATGGTTGTTATTTTGCAAGCATAATAAATGATGATGATTGCTTGGTTTGTTTCATTAGTGTATGTACATGTTTGGTTTTGAATTCTTTAGGCGGGGATTTACTCACTGGGCTGCCGAGCTCACCCTATTATTATACATCGTTTTTAACAGCTAATAGTCAGGGCCATAGGGCTAGTAAGGAGCATGCAAGTTGATGGTGAACATAAGAAAAAATATTTTATTTTTTGCTTTATGTTGAATCTTAATGGTTAAGAGGACTTAATGTAAATATTGACCAAGTATGAATGAGGACTTGGGAGTTTAGAATGTAAATATTGGCCACTAGGGTTTGATTCTGTTAACTCTGATATGTAATAAAAATCTATGTAGGTTTTGAAGGTTTAATTATTTTGGGTTGTTATATTATGAACTATGCATGGATGCTTGGTTTTGAATTCTGATTATTTTGATCACCCCCCGTGAGGGCGTGACCATACCCTTATCCTGGGTTTGGGTCATGATAGCGGAGGCAAGTTTTGCCAACTTGTTTACAACTTTGTCTCTCTATAGCAATGAGATATCTCCCAAAGAGTGCCGTCCAAATAGCTTTTGAAAAATTGCCATGATTGGGAGTTAAGATAAGAGACTTATGTTGTCTGGACTGAACAAAGGTCAGCCTGCCCGAAGAGGATGACTCAACAGAAATGGGTTTTGGCTTCCAACTCGAGTTTCTTTCCAGCACACTCACACTCTAAATCACTATTATAGGTTCATCCCTAACACAAATTTAGAAATTCTAATCCATAGATTAAACACATGCTCAAAGAGTAAATTTTCATACTAACTTGAGACGGTTTGGTACTTTGGTCATCTTCCCAAGAATGGGCTGTAAGTTTTCATTTGCATGCAAAGAAAAACACTCAATCACTAGGGCTAAAGTTCAAAACATGTTCCTTCTCTCTCTCTCTCTCTCTCTCTCTCTAGATCAGTCCTCAAAATAAGTGTTCTTCACTAGAACTATGGATGATCAACCTTTGTTGCAGAAATTTCACCCCTTTCTTCCTTGATCTTCCTCAATCTCTTCTTCGTGTTCTTCCTCTCTCCCTCTTTCAAGAGCAAACAAGCAAATGGGAAAGAAAGAATGAAAATTTAGCTCTCCCCACTTTTATTCAAAGTCTAAAGGTAGTGAAATGTTTATTTTACCCTCAATGGCCACCCACTTCAACCAATAAGTGCTCTAATATTTTGCTTAGACTTGGGTAACCCTATATGTTATGTTTATTGTCTTTTACCCCTTCAACTATTATAATATTACAATTCACCCCATTTGGGTGAAATGACTATAATGCAATCATTTACCTCTCTTCTAGCTAATAGAATTCAATGCATGCTACAGTAAAATCACATTCGAGGTACCCTTGAATAGTTCTTTCCACATACATTGACCAATTTACACTTGCTGAATTTAAAGATTTACAATCATATGGATCTAGACTAAAAACATAAGAAAACTCTCATTTTGCTGACAAGGAATCTTGATAAGAATATTTCAAAGCTATTGGCCCCAAGCCCATTGATGAAATAAAGGCCCACAAGAATTCATAAAGAAGTCAACCCACGATTTGTTAAAGTTAAATACACAAGGTAATTCTCAAGGTAGAATTACTTTGCTATCCCCACCTCTCAAGTCCTGCAGTACTTTAGGAAACAATCAACCCCTTTACCATGTGCCATCACTAGATTTTCTTCTCAGCGTACAAATGGAAGCAGGAAGTACTCGGCATAGATTAACTGCAAAGAGAGGATGTTTTCTGTCATGAAATGTAATGACTAACTCACAATTTTCTAACATTTGCACCTATATATGGCTCTATTTTTTTAAGGGGAAAACCACGAGAAAGGAAAATATTCAATTCATGGATGTTAGCTGGTACAATGGCAAGGGTTGTGGGTTGTTGTCACTATGTAAGGGGATCAAGTTCTGCCTTCACCAGGAGAGGTGAGGAGATAGGGGATTTTCTTGAATAAAAAGAGGAGAAAAAATTTACATTTAAGTAAAATAGTAAAATCTCATAAAGTACTCTTTGATCATATGATAAGGTGGGTTATTTCAAATTGAATCTGTGGTCTTTGAAAGAAAAATATCATCAATTTAAAAATTTAATCAGGGCATGGTCTTCTAAAGAAAAATATCTTCAATTTGAACTTTTAATTTGGCATGAGGTATGATTTTATTTAAAAAGAACGTGGTTTTTGTAGGATTGGAAGATCTAGTGTTGTGGTTCCATTTGTCAAAATGTTGACCCATGTTTAACATCATAAGGTTTTATGAAACCAATGCAACTTACCTTCCATATGAACATGTAAAATGATTGTGCAGATAATTTATCTTTAAGATCAACAGTCCTAGAACGAAGTAACAGAACAGCAGCAATGGCAGAATGACCCAATATCTACACCCAATAAAGATTGTTAGGACATTATGTTAATAATGGAAAAATGGTATGAATGGCAGTGGACTAAAAGAAAATGACATAAATTACTTACTGTGCTAAGTTTGAACAGCAAAGATGAAGAAAAGAAAACCCCCATTATCACTCCAATACCATAAGCAGTCAAAAGGATATTAATGCCGAGGGAGAACGCCTGTTTCATATATTATCAAGTATATTATGTTCATTTACTTAAAAAAAGTGAGAAAAGATAACAATGACAGTGAGTGATAATGGCTAACATTGTCTTTACAAGGTTGTGATAGACAACCAAAATTATATTTGCAATATTATCTAATATATATATATATATATATAGAATGAGAGAGAACACCAATGAGCTACTCTTCCACCTTCGACATGGTCATTAGCAGAAAAGCAGCCCAAGCAAAAAAAGACCACGAAGATTAAGAAAACCTATATCTAGGTTTCAATATTATCTAATATAATTTATTAATAATCATAAAAAAGATCCTAATAAGAGGATAAACAACTATATATATAGTTTTTTTTTTTTTTTCTAACAATGGTACTAATCCCATGGGCCTATACTGACCCACAACCGTATGGACCGGATCATGTCGGGATTGAATGAGAACCATCCAACTTTTACGAAAAGCAATGAAGACCACTAAACACCCTCATGTGAGTGGCCCCAAGGAGGTAAGAGGAAGCGCTATTAGAACCACATGCTTTCTGGGGCGAAAATCCCTTGCCAACTTTGCTACCCCCTTGGGGTCAAAGAAAAATATTTCTATTTACATATTTTCTTTCTCAAATATAATATAAAATTACCCAATGATTGTTTGGACATATAAAATTTTTTTCATTATGGATTTCCTTCATACATGTGATATAGCTGATTGTTTATTTAATTAATAAAATAACAGACTCAAACATTTAAAATTAATATTACCACACCACATATTATGGAATAAAAAATCATTAGTATTGATTGGTTAACTTAAACTCATTAATTGAGTTTGAGGATAATCTATTTATATATAAATGGAAACAAAATAAAATTTTCACTAACTCTTTCTTTGCCAAGTTTGGTGCTAGAGGTGACAATGGCACTTTCTTTATCTCCATCAACATCTGGCACATCCTGTGAATTGCAACAGGAATATTTTTGATATAATTGAAGAAATGAACTTACACAAGTAAATTCTTTAATATATAATAGAATAATGATGAAGTCCAATAGTAATTACTAATACATTTTTCGTTAGAAAAAACTTTGTTGTTCTAATGTGAATAAATAGTAGAGAAAAGAAGAAAATAATATCCTCTATCCATATATTTCACCCATTTATTATCATGCAAAATATCTTATAGAATTTAATAAGGGTAATGTGAATGTTGTCGTTGATCAAAGAAGATTAAGAATTACACAATAGTTATCTATGCAATTAGTATTATACTGCAAAGACATTATTTTTGTGGATGCAAAAGGAGTAGAAACATTTGTTCTTTTGTTTGACAGACCTAACATTTGAAGGGTGTAAGGCCCTTGAATGCTGTATCTGCTGCATTGCTCCAATGCAGGAAAGATGAAGGAAAAAGAAAAAGGGCAAGAAAAGCGGAAAGTTGTTTTGGGGCTATGGTGAGAGAGATGGGAGGTTGATTATTTTTCAATGTCTTTTCCTTAGAATTACACCAATTTTATAAGAAATATATGGGTTCATTTATTTAAGGAAACCTCAATGACCTCTGCCCAAATCCTTGATTTTGGGTTTGATTCCAAAATCCTCTCCCTTTTCTTGTCATAAATGGTTGAGTGAGGTAAACTGGCCACATCCTTATATCATTGATTGAGATGTTTTATTTGATACTTCTGAAAACGGATTTCTTTCAAAAAAATGGAAAATAAAAACAAGGCTTTAACATTTCTTCTATTGTTGCAGAACTTGTTTTTAGAATTGTTTTTCATCATCTTCAAACCCTACTCATATCAGCTCTCTCTCCAAGCCAAAACATCATAAGCTACATTGCTGCATCATTTCATTAACGACCAATCCCTTGATAGGTCGATAAAGTTTTAGAAAACCAAAATCCCAATTGATTGCTCTTATGTGATGCCTGATTGTACTCAAATGTTCAATTCATACACTTGTTTCTGTTATTCCCTATTTAGTCCAGTTAGTACAAATATGTCGTATGTCTGATAGAGACTAGAGAGTGTGCTAGTACATCCTCACATGATGGCTCAGAAAATCTTTTCTCATAAATGCAAATTGGGTCCTCGGAAAATTGTTTTAAGATCAGGAGAACCATTTGATGATATGAAACTGATTAATGTGGATGTGGCTAAAGGTAGAGAAAGTTTAGAATTGTCTCTGCTTGTAAAGGGAAATAAAGACTTGTCAATCCCAAAGCAAAATGTTGGTCTCTTTTAATTTGTTCCTTTAAGTTAGAAGACTTTGCTTATGGAGATCCAAGTTTTGAGATTTTTGAATGGGAATAGAATTCAGTTATTGTTGACAAAAATGGAAAACTGTTGTTTCGTGCAATTAAGTAAAACATATTACATTACATTATAAAGGTGGTTTCATTAATTATGTACATTGACATGCCAAAAAATGCATGTGGCTATCAGTAGTTAAATTAATTTTTATCTAAGCAAAGCTGTAATGAAATGGGATTGGGTGTTGTTCCCATCTACTTATATCAGCTCTATGTTGAGAACTTCGGGTGGTTGTTTATATGTTTACAATCCAAAAAAAAAAAAAAATCTAAAAATTTGATTCCAAATGTTCACTTTTTATGTGGTATTTAAAACAGTACAAAAGATCAAATTGAGATTATTATATCATGTTGAGCTTGTTGAAGCTGAATTTTTCTTTTCAATAAAATTATTGATTTTGCATGTGGTATTTAAAACAATCTAAAAATAAATAGATTGAAATATTCCTATCATGAGTTAATGGGTACTTTACCTTGAATGTTGCGATAGCAATACCATGTAGAGTCATTACCACTGAAGCAAATATCAATGACTTGGTAATAATTATTGGTTTCCTCAGTATATATTTCTGTACATTTCATGGTGATCATCATTGTCCAAAAATGGCTTTCAAAGTAAGATAATATAAATATAATGTCAATTTTTTAATTAAAAAATAAAAGGTTTTATTACCTGAGCATGTATAAAGAAGGGTATAATACTACCAATACCCCTCCAAAATCCAATAATTGCTGCAGTGAGTATAGGATCTCTTTTCCACCTAAGGTAAGGAAGCTAACAAAGAAAATATAATCAAGAAATGAAGTTTATCAATGTAACAATTTGAAATTAGCATGCAATACTCAAGAGATAGTTATAAGCTTACATTAGTCAATAGATGAAATTCTTTAACTCAGTCAACTTTATTAATATTTTCTACCCATACTCCCTCACTTGAATTTTTTTTTCCATACAATATATAATTTAAAGAAGTCAGATTTTTTCCCATTTTTCTTTACTATTTGATAAGAAAAGGTTTTCTGAGCTTCTAGAGTGAGGTATTCAAGCGCATTAGTGTCTATATATCTCTTCCTCACATTGAATGATTTCATTGCACTACAATGTAAGATACTATTTTGTAGCACATCACTGGTGAGCTCTTCTATGCCTCTTGCTTAGAGAACTCTCTCACCTTTTTTTTTTTTATTTATCTTTATATATAATGTCTCATTTGGTAACCGATACTAACCAAGAATTGAAAATGGATGAGGGAAACATACATCAACTGAATATACAGTTCCACCCATTAAGCCTGCAAGGATGCCACAGAGAAGTGCTGGGGATTGAGACATCACTCCCATAGAAATACTCTACACAAAATAAAGCCAAAACAAAATCTTATATTAGGACCTGTAATTGTATAATAACAAATTTAATTCAAAGTGTCTGCAAGTATAAAGTTTTCATATCTTAAATCTTTTAAACTATAGGTTTTTTTAATGCATTTGAATAGGAAAAATTATGTAACTAATTGCCTATGTCTACCCAGACATATATTACCAGCAATGTGGCTGTCCAGACAACAGCCTTAGCGGTTCCAATTGAGAAGACTCCAGAGGCGATTGGAAGATGTTTTTTATTAGCCTACATAGATACAAAAATGTGAAGAAGTAACGAGGAAAAAAAGAAACCAAATATGACCAAACATTGTTATAAATATATTATATTAGTTATTTCTCTATAAACCTAATTTCGAATAAATATGTTATAGGGAGAAAGAATAGTAATTGACTGTGTTTCCTACTTCCTCCAATGGTGTAGAGCACATGGGTATTCACCATTGAACACATAAGGGAGGTAGGGAGGTCATTTCATGGGATCCTGTGAGAGGACATAAGGAACAAGTCTAATTACTGGTCTTTTCCCTATAACATATTTATCCTTTCTCTAATAACCTTTTAAGCCATGAAAAATTTACCAAGGGCATGATTCACATAGTAGGCTCCACATCTCCTTAAATTTTTTTTTTTTGGGAATATACTAATAAACAAATTGCATTCACCTTGTCAATTTCTATATCATATAGTTGATTCACTCCCGCTGCATAAATGTGAGCAAATATTGTTGGAATAATAGCCTGAAAATAAAAGCAATAGTATAAATACCGGTAACAAGCCTGAAGAAATATCTTTCCCTTTTATTGTGCTATTCTTCTTGTCAAAAAAGCCTCATTGACTCACTCTTCAAATGTTTGGAGAGTGCCTCCAAGAGAAATTGTTGATAATGTAGGTTGGGATGCAATGGGTAGACTCCACTATAGGTCTATTTAAACATTAATTTTCTACTCCATTGAGCTATCAAGTAGCCTCTCTGTTGGTGGCCATGCCGAATGTCGAAAAGTTCTCTCTCATTTTTTTTTAATTATAATTATACCTTGCTGATTTCTAACAACCCCTGCCCCCAAAAAAAAAAAGTTGGAGTATGCCCTATACCTCGATTAATTCAAAATATTATCTATGGTATTGTTAAAAATTGGACCGATTCGATTAAATTGATTAAAATCAATTAGAGAACCAAAACTGACCACTTGGATCGAAACCACGACAACTGGTAAAATAAAATATAAAAAACCACTAGATGAGACCGTTTGATAGGACCAACCAAAACTCCTTATTACTTTGGGTTTTTATTTTATGGGAGAGGGTTCCCTAAAAGGTAGGGTGGCCCTGCACCACTGTGGGAACCAATGATAACACAAACAAAAGAATCACCAGCAGGAGAATTTTTGTTTTACATGGGGTGGGCAAGTCATTTCACCCCTCCCTGTGTTTGGGTGTAGAGGCCACACTGTCTTCTAGGCTTTTTTCCCCATATTTCTATATATGAATAACCGTGACTCGACCATTAAAAGACCAATCACTGGACTGATGGCTATGTATCATTTTCGATTTCTATTTTGTATACCAAACAATTTATCCATTTGATTTCAAAATAACCCAGTATATGCAAGAACTTGAAGAAACTGACTGAAAGTAGACCGAACCGGCTGTGACAGTCCTACATGCCTCCTCCTTTTGTTGGCTTTGTTGCTTAGAGCCTGCGTTTGTTGTACATTCCCTCTCCTTCTTTTTCTTCTCAAATAAAAATTATAAAACACAACACTTCCACAACTATTATAGTAAGGTTCATATCCTCACCTTGAGTACTTCTAGGAAAAATGTTAGAGATAAATCAGTGATTGCCTCTACTGGAAGACAAGAAGCAGATGCCACTGCCAGAACCTGATAATTCAAAATGCACATAAATTAAAGAACCTTCATCATCATGATAAAGAATTTAAGTCATTTTGAAGTCATATTATATCAAGATTTAGTGATTTAAAACTTACTGTGCCCATGGTAGCATATGGACGAGTGAATCTGTACAATGCATATAATTTTCCCAATGGTCCATTATAAGCATCCTCATGTTTGGATGAATAATCATGCTCTAACCTGTCATTCTTGTAAGATTGCTGCTCTATGTTTCCTTCATTGTTAGTTGAAGCAAACGATTTTTGGAGATAACATTGAAAGCGTTGTGTGGCATGCCATTTTTTCTTAATATTTATTTTACGATTCAAATATGACCTCATATAGAACTGACTGGAGAACAAGGATCTATGCATTCGACCCCATTTAGCTGGAATAAGGCAGAATTGTTGTTTGTTGTTATGATTCACTTGTTCTTGAAATGAAACGACAAAACCTACAAAATTGAAGAAATAAATGAGTAAATAAATCGACCATGCCCAAACATATTCCTATATATTTTTAATAAAAGAAAAGGAAGTGATTCCTATGTGGAAAATGCAAATCTTTAACTATGGAAATGAAGAAAGAAAGAAAATCTGAAATAGATGATGCACAATGAGAAACATTACATGCCAAAAGTTTTTGCATACCATCAGGCTACATCGACCTCAATGACTGTTCATGATGTATGATCATTTTTACTTAAAAAAAAAAAAAAAAAAGGATGTATGATCATAATAGGATGGAAGGCTAAGCAAGATACTTATACAATAAAACAAGATTAGTCTTTGACTTCGATCATTATGAAACTACAAGTTTACTTTTATATGTGATAAAATCTTAAATAAAGGAACACTCCCACACAAACTAGCAGCAATAACTGTTCTTACCATTACTAATTATAAGTCACAAACATGCTCAATGAAATACATTACAAACTTCTGCTTGTAGAGCAGGTGCCAGGTTTGTGGTGTAGGGATCAGCTCGTGTCACATGCATTTCCTTTAATCCTCCCTCCCCCTCTAGTGTGTGTGAGTAAAGTCCCCTTGGGCAGTTCCCTCGTTGTAGAGATAACAAAAAA
>NW_024870671.1:16837-24464 GCF_013358625.1 Macadamia integrifolia | reverse complement strand
AAAAAAAAAAAAAAAAAAAAAAAAAAAAAAAAAAAAAAAAATACATGATGGTAGACATACAATATTCCATCGTAATAAATATTTTAGGACCAATGTCATTTATAAGGGTGTCAATCGGTTAAGCATCGATAATTCAGTATGGTTTTGGTTTAGTTTGATACAGAATGTATAATTCAAAATTGTACTGTATCGAGAATAGTAACCTATTTTCAACATCGAAATCATATTGGCTCAGCTCGGTATGATTTTGGTCTCTATTCGATTTTGACATATTTATGTTGCTGCATTTGAATCAACTGAACTTTAACAAACAAAATCATCTGGAAGAAAAATGAAAGAGTAAAAACAAGTTGGAGAAGAGAGATGTGACATTATTAAAAACAGAAAAAAGTGGGAGATTGAAGTGAAGGGAGGGATTAAAAAACAAGTGCATTATGAGTTATATTGTTATATTGGCACATGTATATATTCTTGGTTCAATTTGAAAATAGATAATTCGTTATGGTTCAATACATACTGAATGGGTTTACCTTATAAATCAAAACCATACTATATCGAGGAAGATTCCTTTCTAGATACAGGAATGGTACTAATTGTTCTCCAATTCAGCTTGGTACATTTTTTTTTGGGCTAAAAATCAGAAATAAAAATATACTAACAAGAATGAATTTAGAGAGAATTGAATGATAGCACAACCACTGAAATAAATCTCCACCTTCGGTATGGCCATCAATAGAGAAACAATCAAACCAAAGGGAAAACTAAATTTCCTAAGAAAATCTATCTTTAAGTCTTAGTTGAGAATCTCAGTTAATATCATGAAGAACAAATAATGGTGCAGTTTTCCAAATAAAAGAAGTAATTATTGCAGCCACATGCTTAGCTTGTGGTCAATTTTATTTCTAAATTGACCCCCTTCATCATTTATAATTTATTCACAAAATGTCTTTGGAGATGGATCTTTGCGGCAATAGTTATATACCATTTCTATTAACATTTTAAGAACAGGTTATGATTATTTTTCTAACTGAAAATATTTTCCATTGCTAATGAGTCTTTTGTGGCTAATAATTATTAGTCATTTGGAGTCTTTCGAGAATAATTTAGATTTTTTTTTTCTTTTACAACATAATTAGACCCTATTATGAAAAATATTTTTCTCTCCCTCCTTCATAATTTTCATTTCTAATGATTTCTTTCTCCCTTTTATTAAGCTAAGGCCTCATGACTCGTGGCTATGAAGAAGGTACTGGACAGCCAAAATAGTCACCCCATGTTGAATGTATACCATATCTCATGAACAATGCCACTTCACAAACCTAGCTAGGCCATTTGTAAATTGCTACCATTATCTGCTAATCCTCAATAGTTAAATGCACTCAGCTTCTCTATCTCTCTAACTAACATGTCCTTTACCTTTTATTGTTCCATATTGAGAAATAGAAAGACAAAAAATCAAATCAAAAATCAAAGACTACCTGACTAGCTAGATCCATGGCCAAAGAAAATCACATTTAAAAGAACCATGACCAATGACCTAAACCATATCTTACTACAAACAAAAAGACCTAAACCACACCAAAAGGCAAAAAAGGAAGAAAAAAAAAACCCCAAACCCATGAAAGGATCCATTGCCAAACCCACATTAAAAATATAATATCCAAACCCACCCCACAAGATTTATTGCTGAATGCATATTAAACGTGGGGGGAGAATAAAACCCAGTATCGAAACCCACGCACCTAGAGCTACGAGTTAATCCACATTAAAAATAATATAAATTAATTAAAAATAAAAATAAAAAACTAATATCGAAACCCACCGATAAGATTCATGGCCAAATTCAAATTAAAGAAAAAAAAAATCAATTTTGAAACCTAAAGGTATCAATTTGGGATCGGAATGTGAACCATCTTGTTAAAACCTTAAACTGATCTGTTTCATTACTAAATGGAATGGCTCTAGGAATTAGTTTTGGGATCGATTATTAAATGGGATAGGAGTGGAATGGTTCTTGAGTGGGTTTCGGGTTTAGAACCAAATCTCAATAAGGAACTGGCTAGATCCTGAACCACTAGAGGTCATTTAACATTCCTAAATTACTTACGGGATGGGATTCCCTAAAGGGAAGCATGGTCCCTGCACCTGCTGGGATCAATAGGAGTACACGTGAAAGTATCGACAACGATATGATTACTATTTTCATGCCTATGTCTGGGTGTAAAGGTCACACGGCCTTCTAGACTTCTCTTTCCAATTATTTATTTAAGATTAATTAATCCTTAAGTATTAATAGTTATAACTATGAATTGAAAAACCTAAGGGTTATCATGTATTATTTTAATTGTTATTACTAAATACTAATTAGGATTCAACTATAAATTTTTTTTTCTACAAAAAAAAAAAAAAAAAAACTATAAATCTTTTTTGTGCATTTTAATGGCAAAAACAAGTGCTACGAATTTTGGATGATAGAATATAACTTATAAATTTAGCTGGGTCAGCTGAGGGCCGAAGAAATGATTTTTCTCTTAGAAACCCCTTGTATTGGAAAGTAAGGTTGATCAACAATCATTATAAATGATTGAACTCTAATATGTTTGGTAGATGCTATTACAATGAGGTGTTTGAACATTATTGAAGTAATTATATAAGAGGATAACTGTGACTATAGATCATTGTAAATTTACCAAAGATGAAAAAGATTTATTTGATATGATTAATAATTAATTGCAAATAGAGATTGATGCCCATGGACCTCAAGGTTTTAAAACAGATAGTGACATGAATGGAGAATCTAAGAATATTAAGTGCCCAAAAACCTCTTCCCTAGTCGATGTGAGACTAAAGGAGACATGCTCTCTCACTGAATAATTTCTTGAGTGTAATCGATACTGATCGTGATCCTCCTGAATCAGGCCATATTTACCCTCTTTCCTTGAAGAAGTTGAAAAAAATAAAAAATAAAAAATACAAATTTTGTACATGCCCAAATCGCCAAACTGACTCCTAGTCATGAAGCTATCTCTGAAAGGTGGTTGCCCAGCCTCTCATCCAAGTATCTTACTCTCTCTCTCTCTCTCTCTCTCTCTCTCCCCGGCTGGCTGGAGACCATATTCTCTCCCACAAAATTTTATAAACGCAAACAAACGAGACATTTTCCATTAATGAAAACTAGGGACATCAAGCACAAACCGAAAAAAAAAAAGTTAATAGAAAGAGAAAATATTGATACTTACTCCCTTTCAAGGATTTAGGCTCCCTTGACAACCAACCTAACAAAAAGTAAATAAAAGAAATTTTCAGTAGTTTCAGGTTCAGAACAAAGAACTAAAATGAATATAGGAAGAACAACTACTAAATGTCCATCACCTCTCCCATGAGATGGGTGTGCTTGGAGAGAAGAAGATGAACCGGCGACCCCAAACATGACTCTCTCTCTCTCTCTCTCTCTCGTGTGTGTCTGCTAGTGCTGATATGTTGAAGAAGAGGGACCAAATTTATAAGAGAAGTTAACAAATCAGATGTTGTTGTGTTCAATTAATGAGCGTCTTGATTTCTTTCAATTCTTTTCATAAAATATTGATCTAGAATGCACAAATTATTATTTTTTTATTAACTAAATTATCCATTACAAAATATACATGGAATTCACAACTAGAGAAAAGATTTAGAAAAATTAAGAGAATAGGGTAGTGAACACATTAACAACATTAACAAATCAGATGTTGTTGTGTTCACATGATCCTCTTGATTTCTTCGAAATCTTTTTCATAAAATATTGATCTGGATTCTGGAATTCAGAGATGATCAATTTTTTTTTTTAGATTGGCTGTAGTTAATATTAATGATACGGTTATTTATTGTTGGTATCAGCTGAAAATTTAGAAAGAACCCACCATGTCTTTTTTTTCTTTTTTCTTTTTAATCTGGATCCCTTGAAGCCCCTATAATGGAGACATAATCCACCTTGCCCCAACTCAGGCTAGACAATTCAGTCTATCACTCTCACAACACGTAATAAAATACTTATAAAATAAAGATTACATTCTTAAATCAGTTTTGTTCTCGCATGCAAAATTAGTTCAAAATTAATTAACCACCATGCTGGGTAGTTGTAAACTTCAATGTGCATTCGAGTAGTCACTTATAACAGATACAACTGTTTCATGATATAGCTTGCCCCAAACATATCTTTGGATTAGCCTATGTTGAACCCAGCTTCCTAGATAACATCATTGTTCAATGCACATAAGGATAATTGGTTAGGTCTTTGTAATCTGTTCAAACCTAATCCACCATGACAAAGACAATATTATTGCAATTTAAGTGAGATAGAGAGAGAAAGATTGGGGTTATTGATTAAGGGATGACAGCATAGAGTCTTGCGGATTACACATACCAAAATCCTTCTCTCCATCCAAATTTATTGTCCTTTTCCTTTAACGGCTCATATAACAAAATTCAAAATCACTCAGATTCCCATGAAGCCGTTACAAAAACCTAATTCACATCTTTAACTTCTTAATGCCCACCATTTATACTCCCTAATAACCACAACCGACCAAGAGGAGCCTCAAAGATTGGCTCAATTAAACCAATTGTCTTGCCACAACCCCAACCTGAGACCCCACCTCATACACTTAATTAACTTCTTAATGCCCACCATTTCTCCTCGTCGTCCTTAACCCCAAGCAATAATGGGCAGCCTCAAAGCTTGGGCCCAGTTAAACCATTTGTCTTTAACTTCTTAGTCTAAAATTTTACATCTATTATCAGCTCCTCATTGATGTAAGAAGGAAGAACAACCATATCACAATTGAAGCATGGGATTTTGCCGCATCTTTTGTCAAGTAATTTGCCAGCGAGTTTGTCTCCTTGAAACAATAAACGATTTTCCACTAAATTGACTCAATGTAAACACGAATGTTAGCCCACTCTTGAGCAAAAAACCGAGGAATACACATGTTTTGAAATAAAATCACAGTTGCAGCCGAATCTGAGTCTATCCATAGGAGTCAAACTCCAATGTCTTTAACATATTGAATACCTTTTTATAATACTCCAGGATTCTGCAATGATATTTGTACAAATCTCCGAATAAACTTTAAAAATGTCTTGCAACAATGTAGATAACTTATTTTGTCACTCTTGGAGGTCATTTTGACGATGATGAACCCCCTATTGAGGTGTGATGACTTTGTTTATAGTTTTCGATTTTATTTACAAATCCTCTATAATATTACCAAAGTACAATCAGGGGTAGATGAAGGCCTGTAAGAATAAATGACCACTGATTTTTTAATTTTTTTTTCCCATTGCCCACTATCAATCTCTCCTTGTTTGATATAAATGACCACATTTTGTGAAGACCAGGCCATGTAGGTGAAGGCCTATAAGAATTTATGGAGATGCCATTTCGAAGGAAGTGAGCCTTGAAAAACTTGCCCATTGCTGAATTCCCATGTTTGATGTTCCAAGCTTGCTTACACAGAAGAGATTTATTGACATCGTAGCTTGTGAATGCCTAACCAATCTTCTTCTATAGGCTTACACACTTGGTCCCACTTGACAGACATAGCTTTAGAGGAATCAACATCTCCTGTCTAGATAAAGTTTCTCAACCATTTTTCCACCAAAACAATCAATGATAATGACCACCAGTACACAAAGAAATTGTGCACGCATACCTAAAATAACAGAGCGAACCAATTGCACGTGATCAGCCATTGAAAGAATTTTTCCATTCCAACGCAAAAGACACTTGAATTTTATTCATAACTAACATTAGATATTGATTCTTGACTCTTCTTTTACAAATTTCAACACCAAGGTATTTGGTAGGGAAATTGCAGGAAGGAATTCCCATAATCTCAAAGATGGACTGCTCCCTTCAAGGAGAAATTGATCACATAAACAACTTACTTTTCTCAAGATTAACATGCTGGACTGAAAACTCCTAATACTTCCTCAAGAAATCATTTAGATTTCTAACATAGTGAATCGAAGCATTTATAAGAATAAAAATATCATTATCCAAAAGTAAGTGACTAGGCATTAACTCACCTCTAGGACCTTGTAGAGCTTTGATTATTTTTTTTTTTTTCCAATGCAGTAATCTTTTAGATCTCTACATAGAACCTCTTCTAACAAAATGAAGAAAATGGGAGAAATTAAATCTCCTTGGGGCAGACCCTGCTCCACCCCCAGAGTAGCCCACTGGACCTCCATTTAGAAGAATAGATATTAAATTGCCAGAAGGAGAATTAGAAGAGAGAGAAGCTCTGGGGAGGCAGCTCAGCAATTAGGTGACGGCCAAGATCCTGATGGATGTTAGCTGCTTGCTCGGGGAAGACAATCACTGATCACAGATTTCTTGAGGCCTGCTGCTACTGTTCGGAGGGGAATATCAATACTGTAGAGGAATCCATTAGAGTTCCCCCTATGGCCAAGGTTTCTTACTCCACGGTGGTTGGAGGTTTGCCTGATGTGGACGATATGCCTGAACCGATTCAAGCAGGTTCATTAACCAAGATAGTCATTCCTCAGGAAGCATATAAGGAGAGACTAAAGATGTAAACCAGAAGGATAGAAGGAGCTTCCATCCCTACAATAGTATTTTTAAAAGATGAATCCTTTACTACAATAGTATTTCTAAAAGATGAGCTTCCATCTCTCAAGGTTCTAATTCCTCAATTAAAGAGTTTCGAATGCCAAATTAGAAATAGGGTGAATCGCAACCCAACAAGCATATGGCCTTCTATGGTCAAGAATTTGGTAGTCCAAACATCCAATGCAAAAATCCACAGTATGGTGAACGTCAGGCTAAGCGCCAAGGGAATCCACATCCAAAGCGAAAGTGGATCCAAATAATTCTGGTTGTCGAACTTGTGTTGTCATTGTTTTCAATACTTTCAGTTGAGCAACACACTCACATATTGATGTGCATAGAGCTGACAATGGGAGACTGTATAGATGTTTGAGTTAGTAGAACTCACAATGTGTGTCAGATGATGGTAGTGATCAGTGTAGTGGTGAGATGAGATTGTCAAATTGATGATGTGGCCAATATTAGGTTCTTGATGTTCTTGGCAAAGAGTATACAGAGTATGTGCAGTGTATTAGTGGCAGAGATGTGTTGGGATGTTTTTCGATTGTAGAAATTTATTTATGTAGTCATATCTCTTCCTAAACTCTCTCTTCCTAAACTCTCTCTCTCTCTCTCTCTCTCTCTCTCTCTCTCTAACCCAGTAGTCATGCTACAACTTTCTTGATTGGAGGTTCCAGTGTAACGTCTCTTTTTTTTCTTTCCAAGTTAAAGCAATGAGTTGTAAATTTGGTAGCTTATGTCGCTTAATTTTTCTACCTTTATCAACTGAGGGCAATCCAACTAAATTTTAAGGCATACGATTCTCTGAGCAAGGAGCATAGGAGATGCACGTCAATAAAACAATAATGTACATTGGAAGACAACAGAGGGTGGATCTCAGAGAAATGACAAAGTTGCTCCAATGCGATCTTGAGGTAGTGGGGTTGAGGTGGGATACAGCCTTTCCGCGAAACGGGGTTAAGATTGTGTAGGTTATTACTTTCTCCAGACCCTAGTAGTGGGAACCTCATACTTTTT
>NW_024870671.1:9699-16732 GCF_013358625.1 Macadamia integrifolia | reverse complement strand
TGCGCCACAGATGAGCTGCTCTAGGATAAGAAGAATTTGAATTCTTACCCGTATTAACCTCCTCCAACAAAGCATTGTTATCATTAAGGCCATGTAAAACACTTCTTTCCAAAGAATCTCCTAAATTGAAGTCCCACGCATATCTAGAATACTGTCTTTGGATTGTGATAGAGAACCACCTTCACCTTTCATGTTCCCTTCCCTTGCATAGCCATTAGATTGATGCAAATTGATCTCTTTTTCTAAGATAGAGGACACTCGACCAGACTGAGTCACCTAGTTCACCATAGCCGGGCTTACAAGGTTGACCCCATCTTCCTCCACATAGGATGCCCCCGGGATGCTTGCCGCTTGATCATTGGCTGTTTGGCAGGCACCCATTGCCTTCTTGTGAGGACATAAGTTAAAAGTGCCCCAATCTTTTACAGTAACCACAGTTTTTCATTCCATTCTCATAGGCAATGCTTTGTATGAAAGAGAATACTTTGATGATCCAGTCTCGCACCACTCCACTTGTACTTTCTTAATGCGTGTTGCAGTCTCTGAATCATCTAGTTCTACTAAGTCTCTGAACCTTCCGCTCACCTTCATCTCTCTCTCCACAACTCCATCTTCAAACTAGTCAATTAGCTATGTAAATAAGATTTTTCATGGGCTAATCATTAACCACAATCATTATTTATTATTGATGAGGCAAAATATGTCACTTTCCTCAGCAAGGCTGAAGCATGTACGCAAACCTGAACAGGACTGAGACGCTTCTTTGGCCTCCATCAGGTCGTGCTCCACCTCGGCCTCCGTCAGGCCATGCTCCACCTCGGACTCCATCAGGCCGTGCTTCACTTTGGCCTCCGTTAGGCCGTGCTTCACCTCGGCATCCACCTGGCCGTGCTTCCACCTCGGCCTCCATTTGGCCATGCTATCACCTCGGCTCGACATCAACAACAAGGTTTTCAGAAACGTGTTTTCGTCCACCCCTACATTCAAGGAATGTAATCCCTATTCCGGAGGACAGGACTTTATCCACTACACGTCATCATAGACGTCACACAGTTGGCCTTTCCGAGTTAATAGGGGAATATTCCCAGAATCACAGAGCCACTCCCCTTGAGGACTCCACGCCTAAACAGGACTTGTCACAATCGTCTCCCACTTGCCCTCCATTAGCAGCCTATAAATACTAAGGTAAGCCTCCATCACAAAGGATCGATTACTTAGTTCTCTTACTGGAAAAGCTCTCTTGAGCATCTGTTGTGGAAAGATCTAACTTAGGCATCGGAGAGTCCCCCGTCGGGTCAGCTCGACTCTCCCTTGTCATCTCTTCTGTGCAGGTTGGCCAAGTACCCAGAACTGTAGAGAAGAACGTCCGGTCAAATTTTTCCGCATTAGATTGGCGCCGTCTATGGGAAACTGTAACAAAAAGTCACCTTGGACCAATGCAACTGAGGAGTGAAAAGGTCGTTTCTTCAACGACAACGTGAGCAAGATTCACTCGCGAAGTACCACTTGGACGTTCCCATTCACCACTAATGGCAAAGCAGGGAAACGTCACAGCAGAGACCCCTCTAGAAGGACCCCAACAAACCAGGCCCAATGCACAAGTTGCCCGGGCCTAGCATGTATGGTAGAAGTTGTTTATTACCGAGATGAAAGCCTTCTGGCCCGAGCCGAGCCAGTTGAACAGCTGTCTACAGTCCAAATCACTGAGGCCAGTAGACACTTTTATCAGTAGATTGCCTTGAAATCCCATCGATTGGGTGTTAGTCTTGAAGATTTTATACTATCAGCACCTTAACAATTATTCAATTTCAACCACGTAGCAGATTAGATTCTATTTTGAAGCAATGTATTTGTCCCAAGTGCATACAACACATCAATATACTATGAAGCTTCTCGCAAATATCTGACTCTTCTAAGATTGTGTATAGCTCGGCATATCTAAGACCGAGCTCAAGCTCGGCACCATAAGACCAGACCCTAGTCTGGCGACACAATGACCTTAACCAATGAGGCACAAAGATCGGGCCCTTGCTCGGCAGCAACTAAGACCGAGCTCAAGCTTGGCACCACAAGACCAGACCCTAGTCTGGCAACTCAAAGACCTTAACCAATGAGGCACAAAGACCGGGCCTTAGCTCGGCAGCAACTAAGATCGAGCTCAAGTTTGGCACCACAATACCAGATGCTAGTCTGGTGACTCAAAGACCTTAACCAATGAGGCACTAAGACCAGGCCCTAGCTCGGCGTATCTAAGACCAAGCTCAAGCTCGGCACCACAAGACCAGACCCTAGTCTGGCGACTCAAAGACCTTAACCAGTGAGGCACAAAGACCGGGCCCTAGCTCGGCAGCAACTAAGACCGAGCTCAAGCTTGGCACCATAAGACCAGACCCTAGTCTAGCAACTCAAAGACCTTAACCAATGAGGCACAAAGACTAGGCCCTAGCTCGGCGTATCTAAGACCGAGCTCAAGCTCGGCACCACAAGACCAGACCCTAGTCTGGAGACTCAAAGACCTTAACCAGTGAGGCACAAAGATCGGGCCCTAGCTCGACAGCAACTAAGATCGAGCTCCAGCTCAGCACCACAAGACCAGACCCTAGTCTGGCAACTCAAAGACCTTAACCAATGAGGCATTAAGACAGGGCCCTAGCTCGGTGCATCTAAGACTGAGCTCAAGCTCGGCACCATAAAACCAGACCCTAGTCTGGTGATTCAAAGACCTCAACTAGTAAGGCACAAAGACCTGGCCCTAGCTCAGCAGCAACCAAGAATGAGCTCCAGCTCGGCACCACAATACCAGACCCTAGTTTGACAACTCAAAGCCCTTATGAACTAAGGCAAGCAAGCCTGAGTCCTGACTCGGCACCTCAAGCCGTTACGCACTAAGGCATTCATGACCGAGCACCGCTAGGCACCTCAAGACCTTAATTTATCAAGCATGCAAGCCCCAGCCCCCACTCGGCACCACAAAAGATCTTAATGCAAGGCACATAAAAAAATTGAGCCCTAGCTCGGCACCCCTATGGCTAGTCCAAGGCTTAAAGCCTCAAGGCCGCACTCAGACAACTGCACTCGTCCTCATTCTTCCAAAAAGTTACTCATTTCGGTCCATGCCCGATGCACAAGAAAATAAAGAAAGAAGCACAAGAATACTGAGAGATGAAGACATAAATTAAATTTTTTATTCTCCAACAATGGGAATAAGGCCCTCAAAATACATCGCTATCGAAGGAGACATCTGCATAAATATGGATCTATATACATGAGGCTAATCTCGGGGGGTTGATTCACGGGTCTAGCTCAGCACAAGAAAATCCTTCGAGCAGGATCACCTCTTCACCAACATCGATCGAGCTGTAGGGCTGCACCAGAGTAGCATAAATAGGAACGCGCCGCTCACAGTCCGTCAAATTGTAGCCTGGCATCTTACTCTGAATGAACAAGATGGCATCGACCGAGCCAACCTGAAACGAAGAAATGTTAATGTCATCCAACCGCTTCTGATAGGCCTGAGGGTTCAGCCACCTCGTTTGCCTCCAGCAACCTCCTGTTCCAGCTCTCTAGTTATCGACCCGACATCATTGGGATGGTCCTCCTCAGATCGGGCCATTTCTTCTCAACATCCATGAAGGCGCGTTGCCTCCTTTGCCTTTAAACAAGCGACAGCCACGTCTTCAAACTGTAGAGCATCCTCGGCTGAGAATGTGAAGCGGTGCATCTCGCATCAGATTAAATCCTCTAGCAGGTCGATTCGAACTGCTAGAGCGAGGGGTTGGTGATGAGGAAAAATATGTCATTTTCCTCAGCACGGCTGAAGCATGTAGGCAAACCTAAACAGGACTGAGTCGCTACTTCGGCCTCCATTAGGCCGTGCTCCACCTCGGCCTCCGTCAGGCCATGCTCCACCTCGGCCTCCATCAGGTCGTGCTTCACTTCGGCCTCCATCAAGCCGTGCTTCACGTCAGCATCCATCAGGCCGTGCTTTCACCTCGGCCTCCATCTGGCCGTACTGCCACCTCGGCCCGACGTCAACAACAAGGTTTTCAGAAACATGTTTTCGTCCACCCCTACATTCAAGGAACGTAATCCCCATTCCGGAGGACAGGACTCTATCCACTACACGTCATCACAGACATCACATGGTTGGCCTTTCCGAGTTAATAGGAGAATATTCTAGGAATATTCCCAGAATCACAGAGCCACTCCCCTTGAGGACTCCACACCTAAACAGGACTCTTCACAATCGTCTCCCACTTGCCCTCCATCAGCAGCCTATAAATACCAAGGTAAGCCTCTATCACAAAGGATCGATTATTCACTTCTCTTACTAGAAAAGCTCTCTTGAGCATCTGTTGTGGAGAGATTTAACTTAGGCATCGGAGAGTCCCCCGTCAGGTCAGCCCGGCTTTCCACTATCATCTTTTCTTGCAGGTTGGCCAAGTACCAGGAACTGTAGGGAAGATCGTTTGGTCAAATTTTTCCGCATCAATTATCAATCCCATTTTTTACACATGAGCTCGTTCTTTAGAGAAATATTATCATTCCTAACATTAATTCTCTTCATGTCCCTTCGCTAAATTTGTCTTGGATAGAATCCTTCGAAAAATATGGCTCAATCCTAGATTTGTCCTCCCTTTTTCCAAAGAATGGAGGTGGATATTGAAGAACTTCAGTGACAAATCTTCTTGTGATTCTCTAGATAAGATGGCCTTAAATAATGTAATTCATCATATTTGGTGGGAAAGGAATAAAAGAAATATAATCTCCATTCTTGCTTTAAATGTGCTTTCTTATTTGAGGCTTTCGGTAAGAGAAGTTGTAGATGGGCTACTTACAACAAAGTTTTCCCTTCTCCACTTATCAATCTGAAGCAACTAACAGTGAACACAGGGTTGGACAATTGTGGGGCCATATGCATATAACATGTTTGTTGAGGAGTCCCCTAACCTAGGGAAACTCTTTCCATTGATATTGGTTATTCTATCTTTGTTGATGTAGAATTACCATGCTACATGCAGTAACGCTATATACAATGAGAAACTCTTAAAATACAGTTAGAATCCAATCAAGAGTGGTAATTGGATACATGTTACCAGATATGCATGGTAATCGACTAATCGTTACCAAAACTTAAAAAGATATCTATGGTAACAATATATTTGGCTGATAGCGGAAAGATTTTCCTAATATTATGTTTCAGCTCCAGTTAAATTCCTTTTTCAGCCAAAAACCAACCAAAGATCTTGCCTGGCAGACTTATAAAGGCAAGCAAGAATAGGGGGATTCTGCAAATTTTCCTAAGATTTCAAATCCTGACGAATGCAGTGATGTATTGGGCACTACCCAGTACCCAACGCTAACCAGAGGAAGAGGTGAGAGCTGAGCAAGAAAAATGGAAGGCAGTATAGTGTTCTACCCGATAATGGCGATGGGCCACCTCGTATCAATGGTGGAGCTCGCCAAGCTCATTGTCCGCCACTACCACCACCGCTACTCAGTCACAATTATCATTGCAGAGGGACCTCTCCTCACCCCCGATGTCACCGCCTTCCTTCGCCACATCTCGGAAACCACCAATTCCATTACCTTTCACCACCTCCCTACTCTTTCTATGAAACCTTCTCCTAATTGTGCATCAATCCATACAGAATTCATTCACCCCAACAACCCAAATCTCAGCCATGCTCTCCAAACTAGCTCGAAGTCCTCAAAAGTTCAAGCCTTTGTCATAGATGTCTTTCCTACAGCAGCCCTCAGCGTTGCATCCGATCTCGGCATCCCTACTTACTTCTTTCTCACTAGCGGTGCTGTCACACTCTCCTTGCTTCTCTATCTCCCAATCATTCACAATCAAACCACCAAGAGCTTCAAAGACATACCCACCACCCATTTCCACTTCCCAGGTTTGCCACCAATGCCTGCCTCATATATGCCCGGACCAGTGCAGGATCGAGAGGATCAGGTCTACAACGACATCTTAGAGATTGGTTTAAACCTACGCAGATCAAAGGGAATTATAGTGAACACCTTTGAGTGTCTTGAGTCAACATTGATCAAAGCCATTACTGATGGGCTCTGCGTACCAAATGCTTCAACCCCACCTGTTTACTGCATTGGACCATTGATAGCCACCCCTAAGAATGAGGGTGAAGCTGTAAATCAGTGCATGTCATGGCTTGATACGCAACCGAGTCAAAGCGTTGTGTTCTTGAGTTTTGGGAGCCGAGGTGTGTTTTCGGCAGAGCAGGTTAGGGAGATCGCTATAGGGTTGGAGAAGAGCGGGCAGAGGTTCTTGTGGGTTGTCCGTAAGCCTGTCTCTGAGGACAATAGCAAACAGTCCTCTGTGGAAATTAAAGACCCAGATTTAGATGCCATGTTGCCGCAAGGCTTCTTGGATCGGACAAAGGAGAAGGGTCTTGTGATCAAATTGTGGGCACCACAAGTCAAAGTGCTGAGTCACGAGTCAGTGGGTGGGTTCGTGACTCATTGTGGGTGGAACTCGGTATTAGAAGCCGTGTGCACTGGGGTGCCTATGGTGGCATGGCCTCTCTATTCTGAGCAGCGAATGAACAAAGCATTTTTGGTGGAAGAGATGAAATTGGCAATGCCGATGGACGTATCGGAAGATGGGTTGGTGAGTGCTGCAGAGGTTGAGAAAAGGGTGACAACGTTGATGAAATCGGAAGAAGGGAGAGTGCTTAGAGAACGGAGTCAGATGATGAAGGAAAAGGCCATGGCTGCATGGACCAAATGTGGCTCTTTTATGACTGCTTTCAACAAGTTGGCTGAGTCATGGATCAATCAGCAGTAAATGTTCACTGGAGCAGATAAGGGATGCTATTACTTTTGATGTGAGGAAGAAAATTCCTCATAAGTTTGCTGTTTGCCTGGATACAGGTAAAAATTGGTTCTTGGCATCTTCAGGGACCTTCCTCTCTTCTCTCCTCCACCTTAGATTAGGCATCTTCTTGGAACCTTCTTCTTTTCTATTCTCCCCCACCCCCATTTTCTTGTGTCATTCTTTTTTTTT
>NW_024870671.1:0-6237 GCF_013358625.1 Macadamia integrifolia | reverse complement strand
GTCTTCCTACCAGAAGCTTGGATTTTGAATATTCTCTCCCGAGAATTTTAACAACCTAAGCTAACATGGAAGTCCTATTACATGAAATAACGCAAACATATATATATACTTGCATGAAAGAATTGTAGGAAATATAGATCTATATTAAAATCACATGAAATAATAAAATCCACATAGAATAGTAGAAAATGCAATTATCCTATCTACATACATGTACAATGCTCCATGACATGACAATTACGATTGTTATTTCATGTGAGGAACACATGCGATAACACATAAAATGATGAAATATGTTACATTTAATGTACAGATGCTAAAATTAATACATGAAATAATAACAATAAATCATTATTTTATGCAATAAACACATAAAATAATATATACAGAGATGAGGCATGTATTATACATGCAAATGAAATAAGGACAAAATATTTGCATGATAATGACTGATGAAAACGGTGAATTTTCATATAATTTTCCTCGACTCAGGGGCAACGATTTAATTTTCTTCTCTCTTTCTTGGAGAAATTAAAAACTTTCGACACCTTGGTAAGAAAGTTGGCAGGGCTTCTATGCTAGGGTGTGACTATGGGTTCTAGTTTCCGGGAATCTGAGTAGGGCTTCTGTACTATATTCCTAGAATCGGAATCAACTCTGAAAATATGGGGAGGGCTTCCGTGCCATATTCCTAAGGTCAGAATCAGTTCTGGAAATTTGGACAGAGCTTCCGCGTCATATTCCCAGGGTTGGAAGCAGCTTTGAAAATTTGAACAGGGCTTCCGCGCCATATTCCTAAGGTTGGGATCAGCTCTGAAAATTTGGGCAGGGCTTCCGCGCCATATTCCTAAGGTTGGGATCAGCTCTGAAAATTTGGGCAGGGCTTCCGCGCTGTATTCCTAGGGTTGGAATTAGTTTTGAAAATTTGGGCAGGGCTTCTGCGCCATATTCCTAGGAATGGAAAAAGCTTAGGAAATTTGGACAGGGCTTCCGCGCAGCATTCATAGGGTCAGAATTAGCTTCGGAAATTTGTGCAAGACTTCCGCACCATAATAAAATATCAAAATATAATACAAATGAACTTAAATAGAAGTTTCGTACTAACCTGATATGGATGACCCCAAAATGGATGTTGTGGACTCCGTCAAATTCAATAAGCTTGGCACGGCCTATTCTTTTTCTTTCCTCTCTCTCTCTCTCTCTCACTTTTTCTTTTTCTTTTTTATTTGTAAAGCCTCTTGGAACAATTTTTTTTCTTCAGGGGTTCTCCACTATTTTTTTCTGGGGTTTTACAGTGACCCGGGGTCACTATTTATAGAAGGGAGGAGGGGTAGTTATGTAAAAAACCTAAAAGCATGTAAAGGGGGGCCAAATCCATGTAAGCCCCCTACAAATCCGTGTAAGGGCTTACACGGATGTGTAGGTCCTTACACAAATCAGTGTAAGGGCTTACATAGATTTGTAGGTCCTTACACAATCCGTGTAAGGTCTTACACGGATTCTTCCCCCCTGTGTCACTTTATTACATACGTTGCACCCCGTTAAGCATTGAAAAAATACGTGGCACCCCGTTACGCATTGAAATATCCTGTGGCACCCTGTTACACCTCCAGATACTCCCATAGACTGGGCGGCTACCCCTAGACTGGGTGGCAATAGCCTTTGGTTTAGGGTGGTTTGGTTTGGTTCAAGTTTAGGTTTAGGTTAGGGTTTTGGTTCGGGTTTAGGATTTGATTTAGGGTTTAATTTAGGTTAGGGGTTTTGGTTTGGGTTTAGGGTTTAGTTTGGGTTAGGGTTTTGGTTCGAGTTTAGGGTTTAGTTTAGGTTAGAATTTTGGTTCAGGTTTAGGATTTGATATAGGGTTTAATTTAGGTTATGGTTTTGGTTCGGATTTAGGGTTTGGTTTAGGGTTTAATTTAGGTTAGGGGTTTTGGTTCGGGTTTAGGTTTAGGTTAGGGTTTTGGTTCGGGTTTAGGGTTTCGCTTAAGTTAGGGTTTTGGTTAGGGTTTTGGTCAGATTTTTGGTTTGGTTTGGTTTGGTTTGGTTTAGGATTTGGCCTGTTTAGGGTTCGGTTTGGTCTAGGACTTGGTCTAGGTTAGGGTTTTTGTTCCGGTTTAGGGCTTGGTTTAGATCTGGTTTGGTTTGGTTTGATTTAGGGTTTGGTCTATTTTAGGGTTTAGATTGGTTTGGTCTGGTTTGGTTCAAGTTTGGTTTGGTTTGGGTTGGTCTAGTTTGGTCTGGTTTGATTTAAGGTTTTGTCTTGTTTGAGTTGGTTTGGTTCAGGTTTGGTCCGGTTTGGGTTGATTTGGTTTGGTCTGGTTTGGGTAGGTTTTGTTTAGGGTTTGGTTTGGTTTGAGTTGGTCTAGTTTAGGGTTTGGTTTGGGTTGGTTTAGGTTCGGTCTGCCTTAGGGTTTGGTCTGGTCTAGTTTAAGGTTTGCTTTAGTTTAATTGGTTCGAAGTTTAGGTAGGCATTACTGCACATATGGGTATCCATTTTTTTTATACAAGATATCGATGGGACCGTATTTCTGAGTACTTTCTAATGATACAGGAATCGAGCACATGCTAGGGTCGATTGTCGTATTCTAGCAAAAGGTATTAATGACCACTTTTGGTCACCCTCCCCACATCATTTAAAAAATATCGGGTTTAACCAATCACAAGTTCTGGGATAGTCTGGATTTGTGCCGAAAATTTGACTTCTTTTCGAAAGAGAGAATATATGTCTCATTATTACCCGTAATTCAACATTGCTAGGGGGGGGGACAAAATTTGGTGTCTACACTTGCGTATTCAAATTGAGTAAGAAATAATGTGGTGACTTCTCTATGTATTCCTCATAGGCCTATATTTCATCATTTTGAGGTTGCCTTGCACATGTGAGGTCATGAGTTCAAGTCCTCTTGTTTACTACTGGGAAAATTCTCATGTTTGTGGCCTTTAATAATAATATTGTAAAATTTTAAGTCAAGCAAAGGCAAAATAGGCAATGCTCATGGAATGCACTATTTTATGGGTATCTTGAATAGTAATGTAGCAGTAGCATGCATAAAAGCCTATTGGCTAGAATGGAGGTGGACGTTTAATGATTCTTTGGGATTTTCACCCAAATGGGATGTGTTGCAGTAATAAAAAAGCTTATGGGGTTAAAGAATAATAAATTCCTGTGGTGGGCCATATAGAGTTGCTGGATGTGATCCTTGCTTTATTGATGAGGTGGACCTCCTTTGCTTGGATTCTATACCTAGAATGGCTGAAGTTAAAAGAGCAATTTGGGAGCTCGACCCTGATAAGTTGCCCAAATCTTAAGGCTTCCCAGGTTCTTTCTTTCGTCATTTATGGGTTGTGATTTCTGACGATTTCGTTTTTGCTGTTAGAGATTTTTTCACTCTGGCAATATGCCAACAAGTATTAAAAACAATTTCCTGGCTCTTATTCTTAAGGTGGATGGTGCATTATCTCTTGATAAATTCAGGCTTCTATGTATGGACAATTTTTTCTGCAAGGTGATATCCAAATTATTGGCTACAAGATTATCTTTCCTTCTCCCGAGGCTAATTTCAGAAGAGTACAGGGAGTTTTAGCATGGGAAAGTAATCCACAATAATATTGCCTTAGCCACTAAGTTAGCAAATCTCATGTTCTCTTCTACTAGAGGAGGTGGAATGGGTGCCAAGATAGACATTCAGAAGGCTTTTGACACAATCTCTTGGATTTTCATTCTTCATGTTCAGCATAGGCTTAGATTCTCTGATAAGTAGATAAAGTGGATTCACCAAATTCTTTCATCTACGAAGATTTCGATTCTTCTCAATGAAAGTCCGGTGGGATAATTAGGGGTGGAGCAAGGGTTGCGCCAAGGTGATCCACTTTCTCCTATTTTATTCATATTGGCTGAAGAGGTCCTTTGTAGAGGCTTGAAGAGATTGCTACAAGAAAAGAAAATTAAAACTTTGCATGGTCCAAAAGGTGAGTTGGTGCCGATTTATTTACTTCATGGAACCTGAAAAGAAAGGTGGCCCTATCTGCGATGAGAAAAGGATTTATCCTTTTTCAGTTTCAACTCGAAGCAGACATGACCATGATATGGCATAGAAGTTTAATCAAGGTTGGAGGGCAATATGTCAAATTCCAAAAATGGAGACAGGACTTCAATATACATGAAAAGCAGATTGACAAGAAAATGATCTGGATCAGATTTCCTAATCTTCCCCTCGAATGCTGGCATGAGAAAATTCTCCTCACCATGGCTAAGGCAACGGGTCGCCCCATGGCCATTGACAAACATACTCGAGAAGTTTCAATGGGAGGCTTTGCAAGGATCCAAGTCGAGATGGAAGTTGGTGCTAGTCGTGGTGACGAAATCCATGTTGAGAGAAGGGTGCCAGGTTCCCAAGAGATTTTCTTGTTCAAACAACAAGTAACCTATGAGGACAAATTGGGCTTTTGCGGTGTCTACAAAAAGGCAGGCCATTCGATCTATGAATGCAGAATCAAGAAATCGGTGGAGGAAAAGAAAAAATCCAAAAATCAAGAGACTCCTGGAGCGGTGTATGTAGACGAAGTTGACAAAGAAGATTCCCACACCCCCTTCATCTTCAATGGCGATAAGGGCCACCACAATGATGCTGATGCTAGCGGGTAGGGAGAGGAGACCGGTGGCAGACTAGTAGAGGACTGAATAGCACCAAACAAGGCAGTTAATGACAGAATGGAAATTTCGCGATCTCCTTCCTTATCTGGAGAGAATGAGATTTTGAATTCAAACACACTTCCTATTCAAGAGAATGTGGGGTCTATTGAGATTCTCCTTCCTCTTTCAAGTGTGAGACATCAAGATTTGGAGAGTAGCCGATCCCCTACATCCGAATTTATTATTGGTAATGGACATCTACCACACAGTAGTAATGAGAGAGTATCTCATGTATCAGGTTCGCTGTCCAATCCTAGTGCCCAAGATAATCGTGAGACAGAGAACATAGTCTCATCTATTCCGTCCACATCTCTGCTTGGAGGAGCAGTGGAGGTGCATCATGAGGAGATTGACAGGGTTGACAAGCTTGTTGAAGCGGCTGAATTGGAGCTGCATTTTGCCCAGAGAAATGAGAAAGGGGCGGACACAGCGGCGCAGGCCAGACGGTCTGATCGTCTTGCAACTAAAAAAAAGTAATCCATGAAAATTCTCTTCTAGAATGTGAGAGGCTTCAAGAAGGCCTCAGCGAGGATGGCTCTGAAGAAAATTATAAGAGCCAAAGACCCTGATTTACTCTGCCTGGCTGAACCGATGATCGATGTGACTAAGTGCCCAACACGCTACTTTAGTAAATTGGGCTCTGATGTAGACTTCATTTGCAATAGTAGAAGGGAAAAATCTCCAAATCTATGGCTACTCTGGAAGCGAGGTATTTCTAAACCTTTGATCTTATCTAGCTCTGAACAGCAAATTACAGTTCAAGTAGATTGGAAAGGGAACTTTATTATGATTTCGTCAATCCATGCTAGCAATTTCAGAGCTATTAGAAGGGAGCTCTGGATGGAGCTTGGGACAGTGTCGGTGTTAGCTGGTCCGTGGGCAGTGGTTGGAGATTTCAATTCTACCCTTGTATCTCATGAAAAGAAGGGCCCTGGGTCCTTTAACCTAGGCTCTGCTGCGGAATTCGATGCTATGATTGATTCATGTAACTTAATAAAACTAGCATCTCAAGGCCCAAAATTCACTTGGACCAATAATAGAAAAAGGGGAAATGTCTCTACAATTCTTGATAGAGGGTTCTGTAATGAGGATTGGCTGAACACATTCTAGGATTTCTCTCAATTGGTCCTCCCAAGGATTTTTCTGATCACAATCCAATCCTTGTCATCTCTGAAGCTTGCCCTAGACCTGCAAATTGTCCTTTCCGATTTCATAAATTTTGAACAGAGCACCCTAATTTTTTTAAGCAAGTTTCTGATTCGTGGAGTCATAACATATGTGGGCCGCCATCTTATATCCTTGCCCAAAAGTCAAAAAGGCTAAAGCCGACCATTAAAACTTAGGCTAGGGAAGATTTTCCAAACTTTAAGACTGAACTGGTCAGAACGAGAGAGACTCTGGACTGGAATCAAGCTCAAATCAAATTACAAGGAATGGACGATTCCCTCTTTGGGCAAGAAGCTGATGCAAATATAGCCTACCTGGTAGCCATGAAAAATCATGAAAAATTATGGGCTGAAAAGTCAAGGATTCGTTGCCTGAAG
>NW_024870670.1:29572-57596 GCF_013358625.1 Macadamia integrifolia | reverse complement strand
CTAACCCCGCTCACTCATGTTAGGTTCACCAAATCCTACGCTTCTCGCACCGGATCTCACCCGTACCGAGCGGGAATCCTTGTACACTACAAGTAAGTGGGGAGAGGACGTTTGGCCTTGTTTCAAGGCATTGTTTGACATTCATTTAATTGTATCTAGTCTAGTCATGCCATCATGAAAATGCTATGTAGATTAGTCATCCTCACATTGTATTGCATGTGTGCTATGTTTACTTTCTAAATGCCAAGTGATGAGATGTTTATGTGATTGAATGTTGACATCATTGCGCATGATGCATTAATAGACTAGATGCCGTAGTTGGCTTGAAAATGAGTGCATTGGTGGCCCGTGGTATGGGACGCGGTGGCACTATGTAATCGTACTATTGTCATATAGGAGCATACGGTTTAGGATTTTCACCATCCCGTGCTACGACCCTTCCCAACAGGGGTTAAGTTGTTGGGTTACCATTTGGAGGGAAGCAGTGGTCGCGGTTGTCGGGTCACTGTGGCGGTTAGACATAACGTCTGGCGGGTCATTAGGACAGTCGGTAATTCCGGTGGTATATTCAAGAGGGTCAATCGTACTGCTTTTAAATTGCTGGAGTCAGCACCTTTAATTTTAGTCATTTACTTTTTTGTTGAGAGCCGGTGGTCGGCATGTTTTTACTTTTTTGAGTACTCACGGTGGGCCTTCTCCGACAGCCTTATGGGCGTATCACGGGATGGAGTTCGCGGCTCATACCTGGAGTATACGCACACTGTGGCTGTAGTAGCATTAAACCAAAGACTTAATAATGTTGCTTAGGTGGATGTGATTTAAAATGTATTGCATAGCATGTAGTGCATATGATTGTGTTTTGCTGTATGGACTGCTGTGTGGTCCATCTTACCACTTACTGAGCTAGTGAGCTCATCCCACGTGTGCACCCCCTTTTTAGATTATTTTGCAGGTCATACATCTGAAGAGCATGGATCGGGTCCCACGGTTGAGTTCCCTGAGGAGGATTGGTGGGCCCCGGAGGAGTTAGAGCACGACATTGACTGCTCGTGCGAGAGTTGTGCTGCGGGACCGCAGTTCTGATGCCGAGCTGAGCTCCACTTTTGAGGCTGAGCTGAGCTCTACCATGTGATGCCGAGCTGGGCTCAACCCTTGATGCCGAGCTGAGCTCTAGCCTTTGATACCGAGTCGAGCTGTGTACTCTGATTTTTTATGATTTCCTTTATGTACTTGATATGTGAATTGTACTTTTATTGTGTAAATATCATGCCTTCGGGCCCATATGTATATAATTATTGTATCACAATTCGGGTATCAAGTATTATGGGAATATTCACTGGTAAACCTAGTCTTCCGCTGATCTGATAAGTTTTTATTAGTTGTGTGTATGCTGTGGTGGATTACAATATCAGATGATCCTGGCAGGTTTGGGTTAACCGGTGTTAACCCGGTCACTGGGCCGATTCAGTGTGAATAGGGTGTGACAAGATTAGCATAGGCTTTATCCCTTGATCAAATTGGTGGGCGTTGTTTATTGGACAAAGTGAACGGGTTGCCTTTAAGGGAAATGATTTGGAGGTTATGGTGGGAGATAATGCCTTCTAAAAGGGAGGAAGAGGGTGTGGGGTTAAAAGGTCTTCCCCCAAACTTCTGATCCTAAGTGGTAATTTCATTGAAATCACCAATAAGAATGAAGGGCAACATTAGAGTTCTTAAGAACAAGTCAAGTTCTTCCCCAAATGCAGCTTTCATGTTGGGGTGTGGTGGGGCATAAAGACATATAATGTTCCATGAGAAAGGTAACTCTAGAGAAGGTTCTATGTGGATTGTAAAGAAACAGGAGCCAGAGTGAATAATTGAGAATTTCATATAATTTCAAAAAATTGACCCAACAAAATTGAACTGTTTGTTTTCAGTCTCCCAGAAAAAATATAAATATTAGAGAGAGAATATAATTGACTGTTGCATACAGTCCCAAGGGGATTTTGAGATTTGAGAGTGAAAGATGTTTGCAGTTTATTATTAGATAGAATTGTATGGAAAGTTACACGTAACATAACTCGCAAGTATTTCTATGCCAATCATTGTTCAATTAAATAGAATGATCAATGGATTGACCTCCACCAATTCCAATTCCAATTCAATTAGAATCGACCTTAGCCTTAGAAACCCATCACAAGTCGGCCAATTCTAATTGGCCAGAATAAGGATTAGCTAATTCTCATCTGAATTTGGATTTTGTTGATTCCAATTCGCTTCCTCAAACCACAACATGAAACCAAATGCACACAGAGTGGAGTGCCTTATGATTCATATACAATTGGCCCCACATGGTCAGGGAGGAAGAGTGCCTAAGAAGGTGTGTACTATCGACATCGTGTATATCATTTTCCATACAAAAGAAATATATAATAATTGGAAAATGAAATATCACTCCTCAAATAGTTAGTAAAATACGCGTATAATACGCGCATCCGAACGTCTAATTCAAAAGTTCATAATTTGGTGTATCAATCAAAAAAACCGTTTAATACGCATATTTGAAAGATAATCGTATTATACACGAATAATACTCATATAATACGTTACATACTCAATAAACCTTTTGGGTTCAAAAAAAAAAAATTTTGAGATTAACCCAAATGGGCCAAATCCCGATTCCCAACCCTTGTCTTCTATCAGGAACCCTAATCGATCTAAACTATAACCCTCCTTCTTCCCTCATCCAAGTAAACCAAAAAAGGATGAACCCTTGCCCTAGTGATCCCTTCTCTTCCATCTCCGTTCTTGGCAGCCAACAACCGAGGGCGATAGGTAAGGCATCAATACCCCTTGCTCTCATTCTCTTCTCCATTTCTCTTCCCATCGATTGTTGAAAGCCCAATCAACCCTTCCTCTTCTCCGTTTCTCTTCCCATTGGTAGTTGAATATACAATCGAGGGTGATTGCATCTGCAAATAATTTTTAACACGAAGCAAGAAGGATTCAAAAGAGATAACTCATATCGAAAAAGATGGCCAAGGGCAGGATTTTCCAAAAGGGGTTGAAATGAAGACCTTTCTAGGAAATTTAGCTTACAATCGCTATTTGAATTGGACCGACAATTGTTTACAAACATAGTTGCAGCCGGACAATGTAAAGAATTAGAAAGAGGGAAATGACACAGGTGTTCTCTTCCCTCTATTCTTATAATATTGCATCTGAGAAATCAAAGGAGTTGAAGGGAGGAAGTTCTTGAGCCTTAAAATTGATCCGTGATCAGTCTTAGATTGTACCCCCATGGAAATTTAAAGAAAATCCAAGTGTATCTTAGGGATGAACGATTGCAAACACTTATTCTCCATCTTCTTAAACCTTGTTTTCGTACCAAGAAGAATAAGAGAATTTGTAATAGTTATGAGACGAGATGAGATTTCATTCTCCTCTTAGTTCTTTCTACCATATCCTTTTTAGAGGTTAAATTTAATTAATATTAAATGTGAAAATTCAAAAGAATGGGAAATGATTTCAAATTGAAAAATCAGATTGGATTTTAGTGTCCATAAAAGCATGATAGATTAGAATTTAGTTTCAAACAATTATTTTTAGTCATGAATTTTTGCTCCCAAATTTGTACAGAGCAATCGTACTAAACATGTATTAAACATGAATCGTATCATTGCCGTATGTGTTTTATTGCACCAAGTTTTTTAAAACGTATTATTACCATATGGTCCATTTAATTGCTGTCCGTATCCGTTCCTGAATTATTGCCGTCCCTGAACTCACAAACTATGCTCCTCAACAAGGTGGATATGAGTTATTGTTTTTACCAAAAAAGGATACGAGTTATTATTAGGGGAAAATTTTCTAAACATTACAAGAACATATAGGGCTCTTACCTCTTCTCTTTGACACAATGAGAAGACTGAGGAAGGTCTCAGACCCCTCCCCAGAAAAGGAGGAAAAAGAAAGATCTAAAATCTCAAGGACAAATATTTGTCTTGTAAATTACAATATAGGACCTAGACATAAAAACCTCAGTCCATCCGGTTAAATCGTACTTTCTTCGTGGATATGCTAATTAACTTAAGATATATACATTAAGATATTAAAACATAACGAAAGGAAAGAGATAAACACTTTACTTCAATTTAGCAGCTTTGCAAGAGAAATGTTAGTAGACTAACAAGTAAAGTACTAGCTATACACAATACTATAGCTTTAGATATTGTTTAAACCTTAGAAGACTAATGAGAAGGCTAGTGAACATGTTGTAATTACAAAAAAATGCCTGTATCCCTGCAAATCATGACATATCACCGTCATGAAGGGGAAAACATGTTTAGAGTGAGAATCAACCACATATTGATGATTTTTCAACCAACAAGTAAAGAATGTCATGGTAAAAACAAAGTAAAAAACCATGAAAATTGGTGTACACACAAAATTACTAAATAAGTCCATATGCAAAACTAGCCATACATTGAAGAAAACATAGAAAAAAAAGGGGATAAGAGAATAATGAAACAAGCGTTCATATGAAAGAAGCAGATAAACATTAAATAAAAAACTTAAAAAATGAAAATCATAAAAAATTTGGGCAAACCAAATCGAATGAGAAAATAAAGACAAAAAGAACACTAGAGTGTAAACACAATCAACAAATCATACAAATTAACGTAAACACATAAAAAACAGTCAGAAAAATCCTAAAAATCACAAACACTTACGAAAAGGCTAACTAATGCTATTGTGTTATAGTTAAAGAATTCTACATTAGAAACTAGATATGCTACAATTTATAACATGTCACAATTGCCACATTAATGGGCAGCAATGCCGTACCATCAGGGTACCCATTGAGTGAATTGAATAAAGTAAATAAGAGATATATGAAGAAGACTCCAATAAATATAAATTCAAAACATATAAATAATGTAAAGACATTGAGAAGACTAAGCTCATGTCTACAGGATCTCACTTCTACATAACATTGAGAAACTTGCAAAACAATGGAGACTCTCTTTCCACTTCTCTCTTATGGACTCTTAGTAGGGACTTTTTTTTTCCTTTCTTAGATTCCCAAAATGTCTAAGGGGATTCTTATTTATAGCCTAAGGAATGACTCACGTCCAAGGTGGTGATCCTTGTTCAAATTCTTAGATATCTCTTTGATACCAAGGCAATAAGTCAAGTAACAACTAAGAAAGGTGTTGGTTTTTAATGCAAGTTTTAAAAAACAAATTAAGATTCAAAACACTTACCCCTTCAATTTTTGAAGATTTTTACAACTACCCTTAATTGCTTCTTAAATGGCTAGTTTATTTATGTAGCCTATTGTTGAAGCTAAAGGCATTATGTACTTTATTCAGTTTTGGTGATTCTTTAAGTCTCTCCATAAAATGTTATTAATCACTACAGTTGCTAGTACGTAATTTCTCTTTTGAAGTTCCTTAAGGCAATTTCTCTTTTAAGTTTTTGAGACACTTTATGTCTCTACACAGAAGTTTCTTGAGGAAGCAATTATTCAGTCTTGAGATATTAAATTTGAGAGATCTTTAATCTCTTATCTTTAATTATCAATTTATTCCTTTTGATTTTAAAGTTCTTTAATTCATTTATTTACTCCTCATCTCAATTTTCTTATAAGTAAGGGGAGCTTTAGCCTTTGCTAAACATGGATCAAGTCACTTGAAGCATTCAAGTTTGTGTCGTCAAGCTTTGATTTTTTTGAGTTTCATTGGATTTCACATATCCCTTTCTTAATGTTTTGGTTGTAAGGAGAATAAAAGGGAAGGGAAGAGAAATTTTCATACTTTAAAAGGAAATATATATAATCATTACCCATGTGATTTTAACATTAACTTCAAATTATTCCATATTTGGTTATAAAATTTCACTTTACTTTGCATCTAAAGTCATTTACTATGATATATAAAATACATTATTACTAAATATGGTTAAAAAATTTATGTAGCTTATATAATCATATGGGATAATGACTATAAACATTTATTTTTAAAGTATGAAAATATCACTTCCCTTCGTTTAAATTCTCATTGCAACCAAACGGGGCAAAAAATAATATATCGTTTCCTTCCGAAACTTTCACAAAATGGCCCGAAGGTCCATTAGATTAGACTCATGACTTTTCATATATTTTGAAAACTTAAAATTAGTTGGAACAACTTGTTATTGAGCTCATTAGGATGCTCCATGATTCAATGGGGATAAAAATATAAGGGAATGGGCTCAAAGGAAAACCAAGACATGGGTAAAATTGGACACAAGACAACCTCATGATTCCAATTGGAGTAAAACCACTGAAATGGAATACAAGGCAAATTAACACAATTAGGCTGGAGTTTTTTGTTTTATTGGAACAGAAAAATAGAAGAAAGTGTTTGGTGCATTATAGGCAAGATTCCTTATTTTTGAACAAAAAATAAAAAAGAACAATAGAAATTGAAATTGATGGACCGACAAATAACTGTTTTGTTTACCTAGTTTTATTTCTATTAAAAAAAAAAAAGAGAGGATTTTAGGAAAATCGTTCCAATAAACAAACCATCCGCCATAGTTCTTCATCATTCACTATTTACGGGCACCGAGAGGAGAGAACACCTGCGCCTCCACCCTGAACCCAAATACAACAGGTAACGGTCCTTCTCCTTCTTCGCTGTTTTTCTTCTCTGTTTTAAAAACCTGGCGTTGGCGGACAGAGAACAGTTTCAAGGGCATAGGCTGCGTCTGCAACAACCACCAGGGAGAGGGCTCACGAAAAAGCCCTTATCTTGTTCTCACTTCCACAGGGAGAGAGATCACGAAAAGCCTCAATCGCCCTCTCCTTAACTGAATATATATTTTTTTATTTTCAAGAAATCCTGCTCCAAATCCTCGGTTCACTGGGATAATTTTTTTTGCGCACAGAGAAGAGATACTCCTCCGCCCCAAATCATCACGTCGGCTTTCTTCACATCTGATTCAGGTACCTGCTCCAAATCATCGTTTCACTGGGATAATGTTCTCTGTTTCTACTGGGAAAATATTTATATCTGTGTTTGAAGGATTTCTTTCTAAAATCTCTGAGAACTTGAATCTCAAGCCTGTCATCAGAATTGGTCCATGTTTTGAGGATCAGATCCCCTCACCAGAAGCCCCACTCGATTGGAGTTTGGGCACGTTCTGGCCTCTGAACCGACATATCTCAGCACTGGGCTATCAGTTAGTCCTTAAATTTTGAGCGTCGAATCCTTCCCTACTTAACTCCATTCGACGGTAATATTGCTTCTATCTGGTCTCTGCTAATGTGGTTCTTGCTTATGAATTGTTTTCATGAGATTTAACCTGATTTGTAACTTGCGACTAGGGGTTTTCCTCTAATGCTTGAGTGAGAATTATTCTAGTGTTGTGTGGGTGTTACCAGGGATATCAGGACCTGTTCAGAGTCTTGGTTTAGTCGTTGAAAGTTGATTTTACATTCTGATTTAATTCTTCAGATCAGTACCTTGTTGGAGTTGACTAGTGATCCTACTTGGGGTTAGGGAACTGATGTCCTAGCCTTACATTAATATGCTTTGGATTGATCAATTTGATCAATGCTTGAAGATACCGGGGAATTAAGGAAGAATCTATGGTGTGTGGCAGAGAGGGAGATTGAAATGTGGAGTAATTTATGAAGTTGGCAGAATCAGGGCTTGGAAATAAACAAAGGGTCATAAGTGTAGTGGGTTGCAACCATCTCTGAAGTAAGTCAATGCTGCACAGAAACAGATTCCAAAAAAAAAAAAAAAGAGGATTCATGGGGTGTGCCATGCTCAGGTGTTCTTTTCAAGCCGGTTACGCTGCACGTACAATCATAGCTCAACAAATGTCCCTTTTGCTTCTAGAAATGCCCTCTGGGCACTCTTTGAATGTTGTGTGATTGATTTTCTAGTTGCTATCTGAGAATAGAAATGGGGCCCTTGTAGGCATAGGTCAACATAGTTATATGTTTATTTATGTATTTGGGTTGAATGAGAGAAGATGAATTCAACACTTGGTAATATTACGAAAGGTCCATTCAAAGCCATCATCAGCCTTAGCTCTCCGTCTTCAATGAAGGAAGATTAGGATAATGGACAACGTGGTGAGTGTTTCAGCTCTCAAAGAAAGTCCAATGTTTCATCTCATTTGTCTTGACAATGAAATATGTTAATCACGTTTGGTGTTCATGGAAAAAAGGGGATTGAAAGACCCATTTAATTGTATTCTTCTAACAACAAAGGTTTTGTGAAATCTTCTCCTCCCTGGCATGTGCAATGTTTCTTTTGCATTTGTCTCTGTTAGTGCTGAAAACTGTTTAACATGTTATTGTTGTAGAGCAGAATATTTTTTGCATTGCAGTTCCCAAAATAGTTGTAATAAATATTTTGGATGCTTTTGAGTAGGCGCTACCCAGTATAACATCTTCACCATTTCATGGCATTCTTATGGAATTTGGCCTCCTGTTTTGAGCTTTGAGAAGGAGATTCCAAACGAAGGGCTAGGGTTGAATGAACTCTCTTATTTCCAAATTTTCTATATCCCTTTTGACTTTTATTTATTTATTTTGATGGAAATACTTTTGTATTTTTAGAGGGAATTCCTTTTTTTGGCCATTTAAATATTTCATTTTCAACAAGCAATTTAAAATTACTGACGTGTAATCAACAACAATTGATGTCCACTCGACATTAGTTAAGCTTCATTACTTGCCTCCTAGGGCTCATTACTGATTGGTATGTGCGTGCAAGGCCTTCCTATTTTTTTCAATTTTAACCCTACAACTCAAGGGTTTTTTAACTGAACAACGCAACTCTTTGTTTTTCTCCTCCTTTGAGATTTTCAAGTAAGAAACACTTTAAATTCTTACAAAAAATGCCCTCGAGACACGTTTTAAGAGTGTTATTTAGCCTTCATTATTCCATTTAGTTTTAATATCCTTTCCATTCTCATTTTGTTTAAACCCTATACTGAGTTTAGTCATTTATTGCTGAAATGCTGCCCAAATAAAAGGGAAAATGCCTTACCTCCTAGCAAGATGACACTTCCATGATGCCTCAACCTAAAGGCAATATTAATTTGTTAGTCGAAACTGGCCGAACAAGACCACATGTATGAGAATGAAGATTGGAGTGTTGAAGATGAGGAACCAAATGCATGCCTCTGTTTCCTGAAACCATGGTTTTACTCTCAATAATGTAGTTACACACATTTGCATATTATATTAGGAAAATTACATGATTACCCACTTTTGTGTTTTCTTTTACAAAATTACCCACCAAATGTTTCAGTTATCAAAAATACCCAAAATTAGGTTTGCTTTTACAAAATTACCCACTTAAAGTTTTAGTTAACAAAAATACCCAAAATTGAGTTTGGATTTACAAAACTACCCACTCAAAGTTTCAGTTATAAACAAAGACATGATTACGTGTGGAAGATGAAGAGTCACTATTTTGGGTAGTTTTGTAAATCCAAACTTGATTTTGGGTACTTTTGTTAACCAAAAATTTAGGTGGGTAGTTTTATAAACCAAAACCTGATTTTGGGTATTTTTGTTAACTGCAACTTTTGCTGGGTAATTTTATAAAGGGAAACCCAAAAGTGGGTAATCATGTAATTTTCCCTATTATATTTCAGTCAAAGTCCAGTTTCTATAGTAGTTCTCTTAGATAATGTATGTTAGTTCACTTCTTATTTTGGTGTATTTGGTTATTTCATTGTTGTGTTTATTTTTTCATTAGGTTTAATTATGTAAGTGAGATTGGAGTTTATTTGGGTCTGAATTTGTTTAGAGGTAATGGTATCTTCATAAATATATAAGTGACAATGGCATTTTAATAAATACAAATGAGTGTTTTGCTAGGCTACCAAATGTTAGTCCACTCCTTGCAATTACTCTTTATGAGGAGAGTCAAGAAAAAGTATTCATGGGTCAAAATACTTTTGAATAGTAGAATTGTTACCAAACGTAACATTTGTTTGAATGAGCACTGGACGTGCTGTCAAAGGAAGCTGGAAAATCTCTAAATCCACAAATATAACATCTATTAGCCATTGAGAGATATTCATTATTGTCAAGGCACACTCCAGTGCGATAAAATGATGTGTTAATAAAAGATCATTCAATGTGTCAATGGAAGCTGGAAAATCCCTAAATCCACAAATATAAGATCTCTTAACCGTTGAGATATTCATCATTGCCAGTGAACCCTCTAGGGTGATAAAATAAGGTATTTATAGAAGGTCTGTCATGGTGATCGATTATGCTTTTGTAAGTTTATTTTTCCTCGATCTTATTAGTATTCAGACTGATTTATTATGCGGGAGCAATAAATCGACTCGAAATTTTGAAATGCAACTCCTCCATTTTGGTAAGGCCCATGTAATATAAGATCATTATAATCTTCTTCTTCGTCTTCTTTTTTTTTTTTTTGTTTGTTTAAAGAATTAGAATCACTCCTGTTTAACGCAATCAATTCTATAAAAGAAAAATAGAAAAAAAAAAAAACCCGACAGAAAAGAAAAGAAAGCAACCAAATGGAGCCTATAAGATGCCGTATCGAAGATGCTAAAACTACAGAGGTTTGACATACCGTTGTAAACGCGTTCAATAAGTTGCTTCTCGCGTTTTTTAATTGAAAAAACGGACCTCTTAGAAAAAGGCTTATATCCCGATTCTGCTCACCATTTTGGAGTGTCCAAAAACTCCAAAACCTTCCGCCTTCCCTAGCCCTAACGTGGTACGGTACACCAGTTGCAGTGCCGCGGCGGTGGATGCGAGTCTACGCCAGTGGAAGTATCCTCGACGATTCTTCGCCGGGAAAAAGGTTAGATCATTCTCTTATCTTTCTGTCGATCGGCCTACCCGTTATTTCCTTTGTTGTCCCTTCATCACGGCGGACTTGGGAGTAATTTCATGGGAAGCCCCAAGCCGCATGTATAGGAGTTACCGTAGAGTTGGGAGTTATTAATGCATCCAAGTTATTCTCCCTTATGTGCTTCACAAACCCATTTTCTTTCAAGCTCTGCGTACTCGTTAGTGCCGCCTGATATACAGGATCGCTGGTACTAGTAGTGTTCTCGGCAGCCATATAGAGGGCTTGGCCGTATTTTGGAATCATATCCTGCACGCCTCCCATCAAAGGCTTTTGTGCTTAATTCTAAGTCGATTTTTTATTTTTTGGTTGGGGTGGGGGGGGGGGTGGGGGTGGGGTTGGGTGGGTGAGTGATCTCAATTATGGGAATTCGAGAAGAAGAAAAGCGTTCTCCCAAATTAAGGGCAATAACTAGAGAGATACACTGTGTTGAATCTTTGACAATGTTTTTCTTGGTAAATGGATCTTTTACAATGCCACACTGACTGTTTTCGTTTCCCCTTATTTCCATGTTAACTAATTATTTTGATACTTTCATTTCCTCTTATTAATTTAGATAGAGATGGGGTTATAGGAAAATCTGGGCATTCAAGGGGGAGTGGGTTCCACCATTAAGTGTGTTTGCGGACATGTGGTTGGAAATTGATTGTAATTGGAACAGGCCTTGGACATATTTTTTACTTGAAATGTGTCATTGAAGTTGAAATTCTTTTTTGATATATGGTGTTTGGATTTTGGAGGTTGCAATGGGTTGTGGAAATTAGATTGGGATGTGGATATTGATATGCAGTTTTCATCGATGTTATAGCTGCTTTTAACTTTAGATGCAAGCATTTATGTAATAATTCCTCAATTTATGTGTATATTTCTGTATTATTTGGTCCTGTATTTTTCAAATCTAAATGTTTGAAACCTGCATTTTCCGTTCCCTATTTTTTGCAGTTCTTGAATTGACTGGATTTTTGACCAACGTCCTGTTCAAAATTCCGAGCCTTTGAACATGCTGTACTGAACACAATTTTTTTTTTTCCGTTCACATTGTAAATCACTATGTTTGAGAGCCCATTTCCTTCCCTAACCTTGCATGCGCTTCCTCCAAATTTCCGAAACCAGTTTTTTTCTTTTCGCTTTCGTCTTCATCCCCCTATCTTGGGCTGCTGCCCACAGAAGTCAAATCACCCAGTGGTTAAGTTGGCTAGAGATTCATTTTTAGTATTTTTGTAAGCAATGACCGAGTTCTTCTCTATCAACCATATGTTTGACGATGATATGCAGTGTTCCCCTTATCACTTACTACTTTGCAACTAGAAGAATTCTTGCTGAAGGCAAAATTGAAACCATCCTTTTCATATATATTGGGTGATGGTATTTTGTTGAGTTGAAAGACATTATCAACATAAACCTTTCTGATGGTAGCTGCAATTTAATAAAAGGAATAAAATTGGTATAGTTAAATGTGTCTGTTGTGAACCCTTAGAACTGAAGAAATCTTTTGCAATGAAAAATAATAACAATGTGATGCAGGACAATTTCAAGATGCATGTTGGCACAGAAACAGAAACAATTCTGGGAGCAAAGTAAACTAAGAAACTAGATGAGACATTTTTTTTTTTTTTCTAATAAATTCTGTATTCAGTTCATAAAGTCAGATCCTGAATTGCAACAAAATCCTTGTCAATTTTTTTTTGGATCACTGAAGGAATCTGATGAAGCAACAGAAACAGATACTCTGTGTTGAGTCTATTGATGTTGTGTGTAAATAGTAAGAGACTTGAAGAGAGACAATGCATTAAACTGTTATGAAATTGTCTTCATGTGTGTGTTCAAAAACTGAATGTTACTTTGGATTTGGTGTATCAAGTACTCTTTATTTTCCCCTCATTTGAGGACTGAGCAATAAACTGCACAGTACCTTTCCTTCTAATGCAACCTTTTACCCTTCTTGTAGTTGATTGTCTTCATGTTTGCATTTCAAAGCGATATTTGAATGAGGAGCAGAATCTCCCCCCCTTAAAAAAGTGCTGATTAGAAAAGGAAACTCTCCTGAAGAATCAAATATTTGCTGAAAATTATTCTAATCAGAATTGTTTAGATGAATTATTACCAATTGCCCTATGTTTTCTACCTCTCATAGTTACGTAGCAAACATGGGAGAATCAATTATTTTCATTGAGGTCCTGTTTGTTTGACAGATAAAAAGGGACAGGAAACTTGTGAGGGTTGGTCCCACAGGTTGTGGTTGGTTTGGAAAGGGAAGGGAAGGGAAGGAAATAATGGAATATGTAAATTTTAGTGGGGTGGAATTTGGTGGGAAACAATGGAAATGGAGATGAGGTAGGATTCAATGGAAAAGAGAGGAAATAGGAGGAGAGAGATAGACACAAAAAAACAACTTTCTTATGAATAGAGCCAACTTTGGAAGTGAGTGGGGTGGGAAAAAGTTGAGTGCCACATCAGCAGATAACAATAATTGCATTTAAAGAACTTGTTTGATAAGTTTCTTACCCCACTTATCCAAACACTCATGTTTGCGTTAGTTTGTGGAAACAAATACAAGTTTCCCACCCCTTTTTACCTCTTCCACTTTTCTCCATCAAACAAACAGGGTCTGAGAATGTAGGTAAATGGATTACATTTAGTGAAGCTTGTGTACATGCTGGTGCTGCAGTTTTTTATTTGTTTTGGATGGTTCTGTTTAGGTGACAGAGTTTGATAATTCTTAGTTCTATAGTATATTGGTCTCACAGGAAAAAATGGTTTCTTCTTTTCTTGAATAGGCAACGAGTCAAATGTTTTTGTTGATTTAAATATTAATGTCTACACATTGCCAAATGCGGCTTGGTGGATGTTGAATGATTTTCTCTATGGACTTAAATGCCTCACCATTACCTGAAGAAGAAGATGAAGCTATCTTTGAAGATCATGATCATGAAGATCGTGTTGAAGGACGAGTTGCAGTGGAAGAACATATAGAGACTGCAGTTGAAACTTTTCGCAGAGTACTGCTCTTTCCTTTTCATCTTTTGTGAAGTATGATAAGATAATTTATGCACTGGGTTGTTGAATGTACTTCGGTTCCTTCTTTGTACCTCTACTGTTCTAAGCTTAACTGATGAATGCTTTTTTTAATGGTGTGTTATACATTTTGGATTGTTTAATGAAGATACTTATTTTTTTGTTAGTTTGATTGTTTTGATTTTCTTTGTGGTTATTAGTGTTGTTGAAACTTTCTGACTATGACGGGCAATACTTCAGGGCCTAGAGTGTGTTTGGATTTTCTTCCATTTGTCTATAGTGATTTAAAATATGTATGATACATTGATACTTCCTTATATAGATCTTACTTTTATTATGTACTATATTGCTATAATGATTTTGTAAGTGATTATTGTTAATAATAATAATAATAATAATAATAATAATTATTATTATTATTATTATTATTATTTTCTTTGTCGATTCCTTTAATTGTTTAACAATTGCCCACATGCAACATGGTATTCTTTATGTATATATGGTGGACCTGGTGGTGATATAGGAAAAAACAATGGTAATCATAAACTCTGATGTGGGATCTTGGAACAACAAACGTAATGTGGGTTTTTATGGCATTAGTAATAGAACAAGAAATATAAATATCTCTCTGTGGCTTAACAGATCAGAAACATGATGGAAGAAATATGAAAAAAAATGTCAGAAACAGGAACAGAGAAAGAAAGATAATTTAAAAAAAAAGTGGGGGAGAAATTTTGAAGAAATTCACCAATGGGGCTCTTATTAGTTAAGCCATAACTTAGTGGTAGGTATGTATCCATAAGAAAAATTGTGTGTTGTAGTAACAAGACTCACCTTTATAGATGGAAATCACCAGAAATGATGCTTTTCTAGATTTATTTATTGTTTCTTTTAAAAAATGGGAATAGGTTAGCAAAAAGAAGAAACAGCTAGTATGTGATAAGAATCAGACCCATCTAAAAGTTTACAAAAGTTGAAACCAGAAATAAAAGGATGCCAGACTTCCTAGTCATTTGGATGCTAGGATAAGTTTGTTCCTGTTTAGGCGATTATTCTGGATAAGTGATAAAGTCTAGTCGGTCCTAATTTATCGAGTCCAAGTCTCAGCCAAAGTAGGGTCATAAGTAATTAATGCATGTGTGGGGAACATGTTATGTTCTAACTAGTTTGTTATATAGATATCATCTAAAATTGTAGTCTCCTAAAATATTATTTCAATCCACTAGCCAATATCATTGATGGTATGGGTGTCAAAGTTCAGCCCGAACATGTCGGACCATCCAAACTGTTATCAGTTTGGTTTCAGATTGGGGTTTATGGGACTGGTAGAAACAGAAACTGAGATGGGCAGACCGATTAAACCACCCGAAACCGAAAACTGGCCGAACCCGATAAAAAAGTGAGACTAGACCTATAGTAACCCAATGAGAAACCGAAAAAACCAGCATTACTCATTAATTTCCTATGTATACCCGAAACTGGGCCAAACGAACCCGATAGTGATTTTTTAGAAGCCTATAACAAAAGCTGATAAGAAACCAGACCGAAACTGAAATGACCAAAAACTTTCTTTGCAGTTGGGTTTCAGGATGGCCGAGTAACAGACAGAAACTGGTCAGCCTGATCGAAACCTGACCGATTAGTTCTTAAAAATGTACAGTTCATTATATAGTCAAAGAGTCTAGAACTAGGTGTGAAAATCCGAATAAGAGTTTAGAATCCTCCTAGGCACTCTGCAAAAGGGACTGCCTGTAAGCATTTTGGAGCAAGTTAATGAAATATTTCTCGTGTTGATATTGCAAATCTCAGTTCTTGAAGGTGCCTATTCCTTCAACAATATTGGATCAGACCTTGAACCAATAAGGGTTATTCCGACCCGAATTGCACCACTTAGCCTCTCCTTGGCTCGCTTTGGTGCCATGACTATGACTTGAGCAAGATGTAGTTAATGGAGAGAAGTGAAGGAAACCAAAACTAATCGAAGAAAAAAGGAAGTGAATGCTAGAAATATAACCATGCAATAAGAATGCCATGTCACCAACCCGTTACTTTGGAAATACAACATTGGAAGGAGAAAATGCCCACAATTCTTGTTCCATACTAATACTAGCACCCTAAGGCTCATTGGCTTGACGCACTAGTAAAGTTGTTTTACTGCATTATATATAGACCAGTTAATGCAGCTGGATTAGACATTTTCCTAATGGAGGCCTAGCATAGACATCATAGTTGTCAAGGCGACAAGGTGACCCAAGGCGGTGGAGGGGTGTCTAAGCGCTTAGGCGACAAAGTTCCCAGCTAGGTGTTGCCTAGGTGCCCAAGTGTGTTTTTTTTTTTTTTTTTTAATTCCCCTCTTTTCTAACATTATTTAGTATGCTACAATATATACTTTGTCTTTGTATCATAAAAAATTAACATTAAGCTGCATCAAGTCATAAAAAATCAACATAGAACTAGAAGACAACATAACTGAAGTAGCAAGCTATTGGTAGTTTGAAACAATCAAAACATACATTTGGTTTATACAGTTCTTGGAAATGATCATTGTCTTGGTATATAGAGTCTCACATTTGGTTTATATTGTTGTTGGAATATGTGATCTTATTTATAAGTAATTAAATTGCTCTCGATTTAGAGAAATGTTCTTGTTCTCGAATAAGTTTGACTGGTCAAATGCTTTTATTTTTACATGAGACCTTTTTTATTAGGTGGAGTTCAAAATCAGTTTTCCAACAAATCCAAGATTGTTTAAATCTGATTTATGTTGAAGGGATTATGTTATGGTCAACCCCTATTTTGGTGTGCATGAATGCTATTTAAAATTGCCCCATTTGGAATTAAATTTTAGATAGTAAAAATATTATTTTGCGGCTTTTTCCGCTCTTTTTGGTTTTAGTGATGCTCTATCACGATAGGATGATGGAATTTTTAGATTTGAGAAAAACCCTAGCAATCGAAAGTTGAAAATTGCCCCTACAATTGAAAATTCAGTTTTTGTTTTTGAACTGGGGGGATTGACTTTTATCCTTTGGAATTTGAATTTTTAACTATTTATTTTGGATTCTACTATGGGTATTTGCTTATTTATAAATGATAACTTAAGTGAATGGAATAACAATTATAAAATCATTTACTTAAATGATGTTTGGCATAAATATGAGCTAGATACGTAATAAAATGAAAGAAAATATAAAAAACCAGCGCCTTGCACTAAGGCACTGGTGGTTCTACCACACAAAAAATGGCTTGGATGCCAAGGCAGCAACTAAGCAACACCTTCTGTTAGACATAACTCTAGTGGAAAGAAAATATTCACAAATAACACATTGGAGATTAAAAAAGGGCAATGCATCTTGTATGAGAGTCCTCTTTCTGAATGGAAAAGAGATTTGAATCGATTTAGTTTAGCTTGAATTTAGGATTAATCTTCATTGCCTTATGGTGAAGCACCTGCGTTGCAACCTTTGGTGCCTCTACTAGTCCTTATGTGTTGAGCACACCCTTCCTTCTTGGAATGCTGTGAAGAATCCCCATCTTCTGTGAGCTTACGCTCCAAATCCTCCCGCATCTGAACATATATGTGTTGAGAACGGAAAGATTCCAAAAGAATGTGCCTCACCATACCAAGGTGGTAGCATGTAACTACTAATCCATTCAGAAAACCAAACAAGATGGAGAAAAGGCTGTGGTATGATTCCACCAGGTGAGAAGGCCACAAGAACATGACGGAACCAATGTCGGCTATACCCATGTAGCTTGTCTCCTTTGGCGTAGTTGAATAACGCTAGACCCCCGCACCCTATGAGCTTAATGAAACTCTTAACAAAGTGCAATTTACAGATCGTAAGACAGGCATCCAAGCCACACTAAATCGGGTTACTGTATTATTTTAATAGATACAAGGATAAGTCCAGCTCCAGAATTAGTGAGGCCATTGGGCTGCCAAAGCCTTGATATTAGAAGTTAGCATCTTAGATAGGGGTTGGCAGGCTCAACTGTCCATAATATCCCTATAGACTTTTGCAACACTATTTTCTCCTATGACTATATCATCACCTTGAAGAGCGTAATTGCGAAAAGTCCGACTGGGGTATACCTGTTTGCCATTGTAGCACACAATTAAATGATGGCACAATGTTAAAAGAGGCCAGGAAGAAAGATAGCCAAAGGGTTGTCCAACATTGAAACACACAAACTTTGGACAAAAACGACGATATTTACTTGCCAGGGCTGAAAAGACATTCGTGCTAAGGCTAGAAACAACAACAAACTCAGCCTTATCTCAACTTAATGGGGTTGGCTACATGGATCCATACAAAACAAAATTAAAAAAGGTCCAATCAAAACAGGGGGGTTGGAAGAGATGGAAAGATGGGAGATGAGAAATTAATATGAGAGTAGGGAGATAAGAATAAGAGGAAAGAGGCACGACCCAGCAAGTTAGGAAAATCTCAGCTAATCGGGGTCGGCTACATGGATCCTTGCCCTCCAATAGGTTCTATCCAAGGTTATATCTTGGACAAGACCGAGACTATGTATGCCATTCTTCACTTCGCTTATAGTCATTTTTGGCCTGCCCCTAGCTGTTTTGCTCCTTCAATCTAAATCAGATAACTCCTTACTGGGGTGCCTCAAGCCTCCTTTGGACATGGCCATAGCACCTCAAATGGATTTCGCGGAGCTTGTTATTGATTGGGGCAACTCCCAAATCAGTTATAATATTCTCATTCCTTACTTTATCCTTCCTAGTCTTATTGCACATCCATGTTAACATCCTCATCTTAGCTACACATAGCTTCTCTATGCGACGTTTTTAACTGCCCAACATTCCGTCTCTACATCATAGTTGGACTCACAACAATCCTATAGAATTTTCCCTTAAACTTTAAAGGGATACGCCGGTCGCACAATATTCTGGATGCACCTCTCCACTTTATCCGTACCACTTTAGTTCTATGTGAAACATCATCCTCTAACAGTTCTCTAGAATTTTCCCTTAAACTTTAAAGGGATATGCCATTCGCACGATACTCCGGACGCACCTCTCCACTTTATCCATGCCACTTTAGTTACTATGTGAAACATTGTCCTCCTTTATTTATTTATGGCTGACTCCAAATATTTAAAAGTCACTTTGTGGAATCTCTCTTCCCTCAATTTTCACCATTTCATTATCCATCATAGAGTGGCTAAAGTTACATATCACATACTCCGTCTTCGATCTATTAATCTTAAAACCTTTTGTTTTCAAGGTTTCCATAGCTCCTATTTAGCGTTAATCCCTGCTTTAGTCTCTTCCACTGAAACGATGCCTTCTGGAAAGAGCATACACCAGGGGACCTTGTCTAGAATGCTTTTGGTTAACTCACCCATGATAAGCGCAAACAATAGGGACTTAAGGCCGATCCTTGATGTTACCCTATCGTAATTGGGAATTCCTTACCTTGACCTCCCACAAATCTCACACTAGTCACCACGCTCTCATATATGTCATTACTTATATCCACATATATACTCGACACCTCTCTCTTTATTAGGACATGCTAGATTAAATCTCTAGGAACTCTGTCAGATGTTTTTTCCAGGTCAATAAAGACCATGTGGATATCCTTCTTGTGGGCTTCATAAATTTCCATGAGCCTCCTCAGTAGGTAGATAGCTTCTGTCGTGGATCTAGCTGCCATAAATCCAAATTGGTTCTCCGGGATATTAGTTTCTCTTCTCAAGCGGGCTTCAATAACCTTCTCCCATAGTTTCGTAGTATGACTAATTATTATTTTTCTATAGTTATTATAACTCTGAATATCCCCTTTGTTTTTGTAGAGTGGGACTACAATGCTTCTCCCCCAATCGTCTGACATCTTCCTTGTATTCATAATCCTGTTAAACAACTTGGTTAACCAAGCAACCCCACATACTCCTAGGGTTTTCCACACTTCTATTGGGATCTCATTTGAGCTTCATGTGTTGCCTGGTTTTATATTTATCAAGGTTTCTTTTACTTCCGCCACACTAACCATACGTGCATATCTATGATGTGTGGAGTTTTGTTGAGCGTCATTTCTACTCGAACTGTCTCCATTTAATAGGGCATTAATATTCTCATCCAATCTCTTCACAATGTCCTCATCCCTTACTAACACTCTTCCATCATCATTTTTTATACATCTCACTTGGTCGAAATCCCTACTCGTCCTTTCTCTCATTTTAGCTATCTTGTATATAATTTTTTCCCCCTCTTTTGTGTCTAGGCTAGCATAAAGGTCTTTATATTTCTTCGTCTTAGCCATCCCCACAATTTTCTTAGCTTCGTTTCGGACATCATAATACTTCTTCCTATCTTCTGAATCTTTGGTCTTTGGCCATGTCTTAAAACAAACTTTAATGGCTGCTTGGACCTCCTCATCCCACCACTACGTCTCTCTAGGCGTCTAACAACTACCCTTTGCTTCCCCTAGAACTTTTCTGGCAACCCTCTTAATATAAGTCATCATCATGTTCCACATCACGTTGGTGTCTCCCTGATGCAGATCTGAAGACCTACATCCGTAGGAAGAAGGCCAACAAGAGTAACTAGCATGTGGCCTTACCTTGTTGATGCTTATTAATTTCATACTTAGTTTTTTCATGTTTTATGTCTTAGTTTAGTTCCAATTGAACCATGGTCCATGTTGGTCCAATATCGGTTCAATTTAAGTGGTTAGAAGTTACTTTTACTTTTACTTTTTACTTTTCTAAATGGGGGGATCAATTCACTTTTGTAAGTGATGATGGGTGAAGACTTTTCCACCTTTGGTAGGTGGGGGATGAAGATTTCTCCACCTTTGGTAGTTGGGGAATGAAGACTTTTCCACCTTTGGTAGGTGGGGGATGAAGATTTTTCCACCTTTGGTAGGTGGGGGATGAAGACTTTTCCACCTTTGGTAGTTGGGGGATGACTTTTCCATTGTAACTTTAAGAGGTGAGGATTTTTCTACTTTTGGTAGTTGGTAGGTGAAGACTTTTCCAACTTTAGTAGTTGGAAGGTGAAGACTTTCCTACCCCAACTTTAATAAGTGAAGACTTTCTACTATTGTTAGTTGGAAGTTGGGTATGTAATGTTTTGTTGAGTTGGTCCTATAAATAGGGATCAATTGTAAGCATTCAAGAACAACTCAGAATTTGAAATCAAAGTTTGCTTATGCAACTCTCTTCTTGTGTTTGATCAAGAATCTCTTGTGTTTGATCAAGAAATCCCTTGTGTTTGATCAAGGTAGGTTGGTGTTTGATCCAGTCGATCCACCTTGCGGTGTGAAGCCCGGGTGTTATATTATTGTTTATTGTTCCATCTTTTTTTCATCTTTCAACAAGTTTTAGCAATATCCTATTCTCCATATCTAGAATTCCCTATTCTCTGAGAAAAGATCCTACCCTGGTACTGTTTTGAGCTTCCTCAATTTCAGTATTACATCAATTGGTATCAGAGCATGGCAGAGAATGAGTCACAATGGCCGCTGCCTCCACCTGATCCAATGGCAAAAGTCATTGAGATGCTTCAACAGCTCTCTACTGGACAGAAGATCATAAGTGCGAGGTTGCAATCACTTGAGAATCAAAGTACTACTCCAATACAAGGTAGCAATGTATCATTCGAAAGGGAGGACAGGTATCAACTACAATCTGCTGTGCATCGTCAACATAGGAGAAGTGCTGAAAGGGCACAACAAAGAACCCCTACAGCACCACCTACCTTTGAGGAGCATGTAAGATCTTATTTCAATGGTGATCTTGAAGCACCTCGTCGACGTGCCGATGAATCACGGAAGGTCAAGCTTGAATTAAAGGAGTTCAGCGACAAGCATGATTCCCAGGTATTTTTTGATTGGTTGGTTACTTTAGATAACTACTTTGACCGGTTTGAATTATCTGAGTCGCACAAGATGAACCTAGCGCATACTAAGCTAGTTGGGTCAGCCCGCGAGTGGTGGAGAACCAAAGAAAGGGATCTAAAAGATCATGGTAGATCTCCCATTACTTGGGAAGAAATGAAGTACGAGTTGGCGGGCATGTGCCTATCTAAACATGAACGAAGAATGTACTTCCCTCCACCCGAGTCCCCTTTAAAGTCTTCTTCAGATTTCCAAAAACCACCCACTGGTGACAAGAGCATGAAAGAAGTAATAGACCATATGGCCGTTCTTGTGCAACAATATGCAAAGGAGCAACATGAGAAGACACCTCCCATCAACGAACCAAAGTCAGAAGTTGAGGTTAGTGTGGAAGAAATTCCAACAATTTCTACTGTCAAAGAGGGGTTAGACAATGATGATCCCATCATTGAGACTCATGTGGAAGAAATCGACATTGAAGACATTGTTCTTGAAAAGTTGGAGCTTATGCCTCAAGTCTTTGCCAAGGAGATTACCAATGTTGAGGACTCTATAAATTCAACATTCACAACCTATATTGATTCAGAGGATGATCATGTAGAGTTCATTATGCCACCATGGTTCTTTGAAGAGAGAACTCCACACGTTGAAGACTTTAGCCCCAATGTTCCTACATCACCCGAGTTTTGTTTGGGAATGGTCAAAGCTGCTACTCACATGTGGTTTCCCCCTCATCACTACAAAATTCGAGGACGAATTTTTTCAAGCTGGGGAGAGTTGATGCAGATTTATCACCAAAATGGACTTGTTTTCTTAGGAATAAGTCTATGGTTGGGTTATATGCATGTTGGGCCTTTGGTCCAAGGGTTTTTTAATGTAATAGGCAACTTCAATAGTTTAATGAGTCTAAACCATGGTAATAGGTATGCATACGGGATTAGTTACTCTGGTTTACATGTTTTGGTCTAATAGTGGTTTGGTTCATTAGTTGAACCAGTCATGGGTTCAATAAGTATTTAGAAGGTGCTTTTACTTTTACTTTTTACTTTTGTAAGTAATGGTGGGTGAAGACTTTCCCATACCAACTTTAAGAGGTGATGATTTTTCCACCTTTGGTAGTTGGTAGGTGAAGACTTTTTCACCTTTGGTAGTTGGGGGGATGAAGATTTTTCCACCTTTGGTAGGTGGGGGATGAAGATTTTTCCACCTTTGGTAGGTGGGGGATGAAGACTTTTCCAACTTTAGTAGTTGGAAGGTGAAGACTTTCCTACCCCAACTTTAATAAGTGAAGACTTTCTACTATTGTTAGTTGGAAGTTGGGTATGTAATGTTTTGTTGAGTTGGTCCTATAAATAGGGATCAATTGTAAGCATTCAAGGACAACTCAGAATTTAAAACAAAGTTTGCTTATGCAACTCTCTTCTTGTGTTTGATCAAGAATCTCTTGTGTTTGATCAAGGTAGGTTGGTGTTTGATCCAGTCGATCCACCTTGCGGTGTGAAGCCCGGGTGTTATATTATTGTTTATTGTTCCATCTTTTCATCTTTCAACAAGTTTTAGCAATATCCTATTCTCCATATCTAGAATTCCCTATTCTCTGAGAAAAGATCCTACCCTGGTACTGTTTTGAGCTTTCTCAATTTCAGTATTACATCACCATCCATCCACCCATCTATCCTTCTAGAAACGAATACACTTCCTATCACCAAAAGTCCACCTCTCCTTGGAAACAACAAAATTCCACATTTTTTTTTATTCCAGACCAGACAGAAGAGGAGTCATAAGATCTTCTCAACTCGCTTGATTTAGTGAAAAATCTAGCTCTGAAGAAAAACCCCATCGCAAATTTCTCATGGTTCTCCTGCTAATCTATCTTACTGCGAATGGCCTCATTAACATCCCAAGTTCTTCTGGTTCCCAACCTACTTTCATAGTTAGGTTTATAGACTGTATCCCATTTGATAGAAATCTTCTTAGTTGAATCCACATCCTGCGTCCAGATAAAGTTCCTCATCAATCTTTCCATAAGGATCATCACCAACGAGGAGGGTTACCATAAATTGCATAGTTATGAAGGGGAATACTGGCAATCACCGAGTGCACCAAATCCACCCTTCCCGCATGGATAGCAATTTTCCCTTCCAGCGTAATAGGCGCCCCTTAATTTTATCCATCAAAGGCAACAAAGGATCATGCCTCACCCTTCCTTTGTAAATTTTAACACCCAAATATTTTGATGGGAAATTGCAGCTCAACACCCCCAATTCCTGAGAAATCCATTCCCTTCTCACTAGGGGAATTTTTCAAAAAAAAAAGAAAAAAAAAGAATGCTTGTGTGTCTTTAACTGATCACACAAGTCCCCTATTCATAATATAAAATCATGATAGAATCATGACTATCATGATAGAGTTTATAATATAAAATCATGATAAAGTCATGACTATCATGATAGAGTCATGATAGGAATACAAAACAGAAAAAATAAAGCATTTACAATTATACTCCCATCTAGCCAGCCCACACTAATTAGGGTCGGTGTAGGGGGGAAAACCCCATTGTGCCCCTGTGGCGCACTAATCCTTATTCTAACACTCCCCCCTCAAGTTTGTGCATATATATCACACATGCCCAACTTGACTAAACTAGGATGGAACAACTTTCCAACCAGTCCTTTAGTGAAAACATCAGCTAGTTGATCACCAGAATTAACAAAAGGAACATAAATTAAACCATCATCCAACTTCTCTTTGATGAAGTGCCTATCAATCTTCACGTGTTTGGTTCGGTCATGCTATATTGGATTATAAGAAATATTGATAGCAACCTTGTTATCACAGTAAAGCATCATAGGAAGACGAACATGTACACCAACATCATCCAAAAGTGTACGCAACCATAGTAACTCACAAATCCCTTGTGCCATGGCACGAAATTCTGCTTCATCACTAGATCTAGCCAACCACATTCTGCTTTTTTGCTGCACCAAGTGACAAGATTCCCTCCTGCAAAGGTATAATAACCAGAGATAGATTTTCTGTCAGGTGAGCCAGCCCAATCAGCATTTATATAAGCTTCAACTCGGAGGTGATCATGAGGAGATTAGAGGATCCCTTTTCCTGGAGCTGACTTCAAGTATCATAAGATACACATAACAGTGTCCATATGAGAGGAATAGGGATCATGCATAAACTGATTGACCAAACTTACAGCCATAACAATGCCAGGTCGTGTATGTGAGAGATATATTGGTTTTCCTACCAACCGTTGGTAGCGGCCTTTGTCAACTAGTTCACCCTTCTTTTCCTTGAGCCGGCTACTAGCTTCCATAGGAATATCAGAAGGATGACAACCCAACATACCTATCTCGGACAACAGATCAATGATGTACTTCCTTTGAGAGAGAAAGATGGCTTTTGAGGACCTGGCAACTTCAATTCCAAGAGAGTACCTTAACTTTTCAATATCCTTTATCTTAAATTCTTTGCCCAGAAAATCCTTGAGATGATCAATCTTACTGCTATCATTTCCTATTATCATGATGTCATCCACATAGACAATGAGTATAGTAACATTTTCATCAGACCTCTTTATGAACATTGTGTGGTTAGCATTACTCTGTTTATAACCCACAAATGTCATAGCCTTGTGAATCTTCCAAACCACGCTCTAGGTGACTGCTTCAAAACATAGATAACACGTTTTAACTTATAAACCTTGCCTTGAGTTCTTGTGCTAGAGAAACCTGGTGGAATTTCCATATAGACTTCCTCATCGAGATCTCCATGGAGAAAAACATTCTTTACATCAAGTTGTTGGAGTTCTCATCCTAGGTTTATAGCACATGAGAGTAACACTTGCATAGAGGTCAAGTTGGCAACTGGTGCAAATGTCTCCTGGTAGTCGATTCCATAAGTCTGAGTGAACCCTTTAGCCACAAGTCTTGCCTTGTATCTGTCAACACCATCGATCTTCTGTTTTACCACAAACACCCACTTGCAGCCAACAGGTCTCTTCCTAGGTGGAAGAGTCACCATATGCCATTCCTTTTTAAGGCATCCCTTTCTTCCTCCATTGCAGCCTTTCACTTTTTCTCTACAAGAGCTTCCTGCCGATTCTTAGGGACACAAGTAGATGAAAGAGAAGACACAAAGGCACGATAGGAGGGAGAAAGGGAATCATATGAAAAATGGGATATAGGGTGTTGAGTACAGGTCCTTGTGCATTTTCTGAGGGAAATAGGCTGATCAAAAGGAGAGATTATACCTGAAGTATGAGGCTCGGTCGGTTATGGATTTAGGGCTGACAAAGGGATGTGTAAAGGTGTTGTAATAGTAGCGATGGTCTGAAGTTGCTTATTTCTGGTGTGTCCCCTACTATAAACTTGAAGAGTGGAGTCATCAATTTGTCTTTGGAATTCACCAATGGTTCTTTGAACTGAAGTCATCTCCCCCTGTGTTGGAACAATATGAGTCATCTCCCCTTGAGTTGGAACAATAGGTTCTACCCCTTCACTATCTTGTGGAGCATGAGGATCCTGAGGTGATGATGATGGGTATACTGGTGGAACAAGCAGATTCAGAGTCATCTCTTCTTCGCTAGTAACTCTAGGCTCCCCTTGAAGAAGTGACGAGTAGTAACCAACAGATTCATGAAACACAATATCCATTATTACTATTGTACATCTGGTAGGAGGATGGTAGCACTTGTATCCTTTTTGTGTAGGAGAGTAACCCAGAAAGATATACTTCGTATTTCGAGGTTTCAATTTTCCTTGTGAATGATGATCCCTAGCATAGCAGATACACCCAAAAGTATTTGGAGGAACTAGGAAGGATGTAATCCCTTGAAGAACCTCAACAGGAGTTCGAGAGTTGAGGACATGAGTTGGCATATGATTGATTAGGTAGGCTACTGTGAGGACATCTCCAATACTGAGATGGAACGTGTCTAGCAAACATCATGGCTCGAGCAATATCCAATAAGTACCTATTCTTGCGTTCAACCACCCCATTTTGAGTGGAGTGTCAACACAGCTTGTCTGATGAAGAATCCCATTATCAGCTAGGTATTTTTGAAACTGACCCTTGTTGGGAACATGGCCACACTCCTTAATGTGTTTTGGTGTTAACAATCAAACGTGCGTCTTTAACTTGATTTGATAAAGTGTGATTAGCTTGAAGAAACACCTAGAAGGGTCGAATCAAGATATCAAGGAAGAACTCATGAAGACATGACCTTGAAGCTTAAAGAAATGGAATATCGAGGTGAAGACCTCAAGAATGAAGATGAAGACCTTAAGACCGAAGATGAAGACCTCAAGACCAAAGATGAAGACCATAGGATAGATAGTACATTTTGTGTTTTGTACACACATTGTATATGCACGCACCTCATGCATCATACTAGAATGACCTTAGGTGGTATAGTACAATATGTTCTAGTAAAATTCTGTGAAAATAGATTAACCTGACTCAAAGGAATTTTGGGCAACCTTAGAGTTGGTATCAGGAAATGGACGCTTAGTAAAAGTTGTAGGAAATCGAGTCACGATTCCAATTCAACTGGTTTCTGGTTAATCCAAGGTCGGACTGAAAAGTTATGGTCAAAACACTGATGACTGGTCAGTATGGCAGGGTTCTGTCAAAACAGAGCCTGTTATGTTGGCGGTTGACCGGCTGGAAGCACCGGTCAACCGGAACTGTCCGAGACCATAGCCGGTTGACCGACAGAAAGTCCCGATCGATCGGTGCCTCTGTGGAAGAGCTCCAATGGCTAGTTTTTTACCCTAATGACTCTTTTCGGTAGATCGGCTACCGATGGCGGTCGACCGGTGGTCCCAGAATACGACCGTTAGATCTTGATTTCTTACCTAAAATGCTTCACTAAGCTCACCTATAAATACCCTAATTGCTCTTGATTAACATAAATTAAGCAAGAGCATTAAGAGCACTATTGTGAGCATTCAAGAGTCATTAAGATTATTCTATCCTACTCGAGCTGTTCGATTCTTTGAATCCCAACAAGAGCTTAAGTCTCAATCAAGTCCTCCACTCTCTCCTGTGCAAGTCAAAGCCATAGAGATGACTTTACATAAGGTGCATCATTCTAGTCTTTATCATTTGCACTACACTTGAGGTATTCCTCTTATTCCACTACTCTTTACTTTTACTTTTTTATAATTCTAGACTGTACTTATGGTCGTAAGGATTCTCTTATCCTAAAAAGAGGAAGGTGTCTCTCTACCTGTAAAGGGGATT
>NW_024870670.1:0-29472 GCF_013358625.1 Macadamia integrifolia | reverse complement strand
ATCTCGTCGGATATCTATTTCTAGGGAAAAGGTGGTTCTTGTCCTTTATTGAGTATCACCCCAGAACTACTTGGATTTACGTGATGCAACACAAAAGTGAAGTGTTGGGTTGTTTTCAGCGGTTTCATAAAATGATTCAGACTCAGTTCAATGCAACTTTTAAAATTCTGCGTACTGGTAATGGAAAAGAGTACATGGAGGGTCAATTTCAAAAATACCTAGTTGATGATGGGATTCTTCACCATAGTTGTCACGGCGTCAAATCGATCCAAGGCGGTGGAGGGGTGGCTAATCGATTTGGCGATTAATCGCCCATTTTGGCGTTGCCATGGCGGTCAAATCCCCCGTGTCATTTTTTATTTTTTCGATTTTCTAAAATTATTTAATATGCTACTTTTTTATTTTTCCTATTTTTTAAAGTTATTTAGCATGCTACAAGCCTAGAATATATACCCTATAACATATAAAACAAACATTAAGTAACATCAAATCATCAAAAAAATCAACATAGCCATATCATGTCATCAAAAATCAACATAAACTATTGACTTATACAGTTATACATCAATTCATCACTCATCAACATAGTTGTCACGTGTGGCATAGGGACAAACAATCAAGGAGCATTCTTTTGATTACTAAATATAGGGGAAAATGAAGCTTGAAAGTAAAAAATCAACATGTACATCACACAAAAGTAAAAAGTAAAAGGCTAACCTGTGATTGAAGCTTGAAAGTAATGATTGGAAGTGAGTGAGCAACCTGAACAAAGTAAAAAGTATATATGTCAATATATCATATATGAATGACAGAATGAGAAATATATATTTGGAAACCAAAAAATAGAATCATTAGATCAAATGATGAGATAAGTGGCTAACCTGTTAAGCTATTAGTGACTTACTGAAGCAATAAAGCTTGATAGCAAATGAACAAAAAAAAAAAAAAAAACTTAACTAATCATCCAAGTTCAAAGTTTAAAGTTTAAACAATATATAAAATCCAAACACTCAAACAGTCAAACACAAATAACTTAATCATCATAATCATCCAACAAATCAACAGATGGCAGATTCCTTTGTTGTCCTTGTCCACTAGAAGCATTTGCATTTTCACCATAGTTATCTATGACATCCAAGTCATCATTCACATCATCCTCTTCTTCCAAATCTTCTTCCCCATCTGATTCTGATGACTCCCCAACAGCCCTCCCTCTACCACGGCGTGTGTAGCACAAATTTCCTCTAGAGGTTGATGATTGAGCTCTCCTGGGTCGATTGGGCCCCTCCATTGTTGCCCCCATTGCTCTACCAGCAACGTCCCATGTGAGATCAGCATCGGGATGGACTACATCATCCACTTGCTCGTCAATCATCCACTCACTACTCCAATCCAGTTCATCAAGCACAAGTGGATCATAATTTCTGTTGAGGAGACGTCTTTCTTGAAACCTTTCTTCTAGGCGGCGATTGTATTGAACATAGACTAGATCATTCAAATGTTGATGTTCCAGCCTATTCCTCTTCTTGGTATGAATCTGAATTCATAAACAATAGAGAACAACAAACAAAGTTATTGTTCCAAAAATAAAAAGTCTAAAATATGAAATAGAAACTTGAGACCCAGCTACTTACAAACTCAAATGTGCTCCAGTTGCGCTCCCAACCAGAAGAGGAGCAACAAAGCCCTAGAATACGTCTTGCAATCTTTGAAAGCTCAAAAGCATGACCTCCAAATGAACCCCACCAAGTAACTATAAAAAATAAATATATATAAAAATAGTTAGATTGATATTTAATATATCACACAAGCAAAATAACTAAACATTAAACAATGAACTCTACTTACTAGGACTCATGGTTGCCCGTGATCTAATTGCCATATCCGAGGCAAAACCACCTCGAGAATATCTATACAAAGTGGCTTGAGTATTTATCTTGTCTGCTAAAGCTGGTTCATGTATCATTCTTTCAATGACTTCATTAAATGCAAGCTGTAGAGAAGATATAATTTGGTAGCCACCATCATCACCTTATAAGAAAAAAATTTGCCAGGATTAAGAAATAGTGCTGCTCCATACAAAGGACGCCCCATCTGAATCTCCCAACGCCTATTAACAATATCCAACACTTTCTTGTATTGCCTTTCTTTATCTCCAAATTTTTCTTTTATTTTCTTTTTTGCCTCATCCATGGCAAATTGAACCTCAGGCATAGAAGGCCTCTCATCACCATCCACAATCCTCAAGACAGTAAGAAGTGGCTTTGAAGCTCTAAGACAATTTTCCACACCATTCCAAAATGCTACCGCAAACACCGTCTCAACCATTTTCTTCCCAGCTTCGGTCTTTTCCAAATTAGAACCAGTCCATTCTTCAGAAATAAACAAATGTCTCAAGTCATCTCTATGTTTTAACAAGCTTTGAAGTGTCAGAAATGCAGTTGCAAATCTAGTAGCTGCTGTCCTCACAAGATCCCTCCCATTTGTTCTAGCCCTCATTGCATCAAGAATGCGTGTGTGCCTGTAGATGAAGTTGGTTACTTTTTTTGCCTTACTTATCACAGTCCTATTAGCATTCAAGAATCCTATTTCCTCCAACATCAGGTCAATGCAATGCGCTGCACAAGGAGTCCAATACAGCTTTGTCCTCTTCTGCATAAGCATTGTACCGGTTAATTTATAAGCCGATGCATTATCTGACACAACTTGCACAACATTGTCCTCACCAATTTCTTGAACTTTGTTGTCAATCACTTCAAACAACTTCTCTGCAGTTTGAGATATACTAGATGCATCAACAGATTCCATGAAATAAGTCCCCTCTGGACAGTTAACGAGGAAATTAATTAAATGCCTTCCTCTTTTATCCGTCCACCCATCAGTCATTAGAGTGCACCGATACTGCTTCCAATACTCTTCATATTTATTCTTCATCTCTGCAGTTCTATCCTTTGCTGCCTTCAACAATGGCACTCTCACTTCATGATAACTTGGGGGCTTATATCCTGACCCGTACTGTGCAATAGATTCTACCATCACCTCAAACCTCCTTGACTTAATAGCATTGAATGGAATACCACACTGATAAACCCAGTCAACAATGTGATTATCAACTCTCTTTTTTTCTTCCGCTGATCTAAACCGGTTCTCTATAGTAGTCTGAGTACTACCTTTAAGATGCCTCTCAGCAACCACTTGCTCAGGAGTCCGTCTAACATGAGCATCCATGGGGCCCCTTACTTGTGGCTGAATGACTACTTTATTTTTCTTAGCAAATGTCCCAGAGCTAGGAATAAGTCTAGAGGTTGTAGAAGAAGGAGTCCTACTCGACTGTCTTTGACCTTCAACTTCTATATCAACATCAGCACCAACACCAGCACCAACACCAGCACCAGCATCAACATCAACATCAACATCATCATCATCCAAAATGTCTTGCATCCTTTTCTTCTTATTGCGCATAAGAGCTGCATTCATCTCTGTAGCAATCGCTACAGTTGTCTTGGTACACTTAGCAACATCTCCATATCCACCCACCAAATGTTGCTTTAACCTTTTAATTCCACACTTGAGGTTTTTTCCACAAAGAGTGCATTTAACAAGGTTCTTGTCTGACAGGTCAGGCCAATACCCATACTTCCACCCAGGGTCATTTGATTTGGCCTTCCTGGTTGGGTCTTTGGATGGATCATATGCAGCCGTGCTTATATTATCACCCCCACTACTACCAGGTCCACCAACAGTACCATCCATTATGAACTCCTATAGTCCTATCCTACAAGTTACAAAACAGAGTAACAAAGTATGTTAAGTATTAACCAATAACATTAACATGATAACATAAAAAAAAACAATCAAACACTCACAAATCCAACTTAATCATTTCACTTAACACAAATACACAACCAAGACCATTGTCAAGTTCTTATATTTTTTTTTTTCCAGCAATCTAAAATATATGATTTCCCATCTTCAGATCAAGATCAAACTCTATATAGTAGATAACTAGATATACAGATAAAGAGGAAAACATATTATAAACATTGAAGATTTGAAGTTACTAGTAGGTGGGGCCCTTACCTGGTTGTCACTCTTGCTGCCGAAGGAGAAGATGTCGCAGGCGATATCGATTGTGGTTGTTGTCGTTCTTGCTGCCGGAGAAGGAGCAAAGAAGATGTCACTGTTGGTTGCTGCCGGAAAACCAGTCTGGCTGTTGGTTGCTGCCGGAGAAGGAGAAGAAGAAGAGTTGCAGCGGTGGCTGCCCGAGAAGGAGAAGGAGGAAAAGAGTTGCAGACTTGCAGTGGTGGCTGCCGGAGAAGGAGAAGGAGGAGAAGACTTGCACGGTGGCTGCCGGAGAAGGAGAAGGAGTAGAAGAGTTGCAGCGGTGGCTGCCGGAGAAGGAGAAGGAGAAGGAGGAGAAGACTTGCAGCGGTGGCTGCCGGAGAAGGAGAAGGAGGAGAAGACTTGCACGGTGGCTGCCAGAGAAGGAGGAGGAGAAGAGTTGCAGCGGTGGCTTCCGGAGAAGGAGAAGGAGGAGAAGAGTTGCAGCGGTGGCCGCCGGAGAAGGAGAAGGAGGAGAAGAGCAGCGGTGGCTGCCGAAGAAGGAGAAGGAGAAGGAGAAGGAGGAGAAGAGTTGCAGCGGTGGCCGCCGGAGAAGGAGAAGGAGAGAACAGTTGCAGTGGTGGCTGCCGGAGAACGAGAAGGAGAAGAGAAGAACCAGCGGTGGCTGCCGGAGAAGGAGAAGAAGAAGGAGAGGAGCAGAAGTCGTACCGGTGGCTGCCGGAGAAGGAGAAGAGAAGAATGTTGCAGCGGTCGAGGGTTTTGCGTCTCTTCGAACTCTCGAGCTTCGATCGAGGGTTTGTGAGTCTGTGACTTTCTCTGTGGCGTTAATTGGAAATTTGAAATCGACCGAGGGTTTGGTCTCAACGGTGGCAGCGTATGGCCATATCATAATAGACAAAATGTTAGTAAAAAAAAAAAAAACCCAATTAAAATATAATAAATAAAATATTGTTAGTAAAAAAAAAAAATCGACCGCCTAGGTACTAAAACGTGGTATGGCGTCCATGGCGACGCCAAGGCGTCGCCTAGCAGTCCAAGGCGACCGCCAAGTGTGAAAACAATGGTCGTTGTACTGCCATGCCCATAATTTACCGCCGGGATGCCAAGGCGCCGCCTAGGCGACGCCTTGACAACTATGTTCTTCACCAGACAAGCTGTATTAAGTGATGCAGCTCGACGATGGATTTAGGGAACTATATTTTGACTTGATTTTTATTTACTTTCCTTTATTGGTTAGAGATTAGATTAACAGTTTTTTATTTAGATTTGATTTTTATTTTAGTTGCGATCTAAGTTTAGTTTCCATTTTTAATTAGCTTCCAAAATTATGGCATTATTTTTCTTTAAATAGCCTTGTAATGGAGAAGAACTCAGTTTTTTAGATTTGAATGAAACTGAAATTATATTTTGGATGAAATTATGGCTGCCGTGGGTTGCTTCTCTCTTGTTCTCCTTCTTTGAAGTTCTCTTCTCTGATTCTCTTTTTCCTCTTTTCCATTCTTACTTCCCATTATTTCTTCATCTTCGTTATTTTCTGGTTTTTCCCTTCCAGCCCTTGTTCTGGGCAACAGTAGTAGGTTCAGAAGAAAGCTTCGCTGAAGCTAACGTCCATTGGATTGACTCTGATATTTGGGTCGAAGGCTGCTACCCTGAAGGCGACCCTAACCCCAGAGAATCACCTCCAAAGTCTATCGGTGCAATGGGTTACGAGACTGAGTTAAGGATTGATTTCAGTTCTAACGCCAGATACAACTTTCAGAATCTGTTTGCTTTGATTCTTTAGATCTCTAGTCCATTTATTGGTGGAATTTGATACAATTAGGGAATATAAGGTTCCCCTAAGTTTCTCGTGCGATTTGGGGTCTCGGTTGAGGTGCTCGATCGATTTGAGAAGTTCCGTTACTGCTGGCTTTAAGTTAATTTCGTGGAGTCTAAAGGTTGAAGAAGGCAAGAGTTTTGAAATTATAAGTAAGGACAAACTACTTTTATTACAGAAAACCCCCCTTTCCTCAAAATTATGTTCTAATATTCCCCTATTCTATTGTAATTCAGAATAAGCCCTTATATTAAAGTTTTTAGTTCTAAAATTACCCAGCTGCCATATAATTATTTCTAAGGCCTTGCTTGTTTCTAAAATTACAAGAATGCCCTTTAACCGTTATACTTAAGTTTAATTACAGTTTTTCCATCTAGTTGAAGCCCTATTTACAATTCTATCATTCAATTTTTTGGGTTGAGTTATTTGGTCATTATTGTGTGCCCTAAGCGATCCGATTTCAGTCCTTGGAATTCGGATCCGCATTATTAAGTCTGTTGACACTCCTGCTCAGAATGGGGTGGCTGAACGCAGGAATAGACACTTGCTGGATATTGCTTGAGCCATGATGTTTGCTAAACAAGTTCCACCTCAGTATTGGAGTGATGCTGTCCTCACAGTGGCCTACGTAATCAATCATATGCCAACTTGTGTCCTCAACTCTCGAACTCCTATTGAGGTTCTTCAAGGGACCACATCTTCCTGGTTCCTCCAAAGAGTTTTGGGTGTGTTTGCTATGCTAGAGATCATTCACCAGGAAAATTGGAACCTTGAAGTATGAAGTATATTTTTCTGGGTTACTCTCCTACACAGAAAGGATAGAAGTGTTACCATCCTCTACCCGGCATGCAATAGTAATAGTGGATGTTGTGTTTCATGAATTTGTTAGTTATTATTCATCGTCACCTTCATAGTTTTTAAGGCGCTGCTAAGGCGTCGCCTTACTAGTGCCTTGGTGCTGATGCGGTCTAGAGTTGACCTCTATGCGAGTGTTACTCTCATGTGCTGTGAACCTAGGATGGGAACTCCAACAACTTGATGTAAAGAATACTTTCCTTCATGGAGAGCTCGATGTGGGAATTTATATGGAAATCCACTAGGTTTCTCTACCACAAGAACTCAAAGCAAGGTATGTAAGCTGAAGTGTGCTCTCTATGATTTGAAACAGTCACCTAGGGCGAGGGTTGGAAGATTTCATATTCCTATGGAAGCTAGTAGCCATCTCAAAGAAAAGGAGGGTGAACCAGTTGACGAAGGCCGCTACCAATGGTTGGTAGGAAAATTGATATATCTCTCATACACGACCTATTATTGTTGTGGCTTTAAGTTTGGTCAGTAAGTTTATGCATGATCCCTATTCCTCTCATATGGAAGCTGTTATGTGTATCTTACGATACTTGAAGTCAGCTCTAGGAAAAGGGATCCTCTTATCTCCTCATGATCACCTGCGAGTTGAAGCTTATACAGATGCTGATTGGGCTGGCTTACCTGACTGAAAGTCTATCTCTGGTTATTTTACCTTTGTAGGAGGGAATCTTGTCACTTGGCGCAACAAGAAGTAGAATGTGGTGGCTAGATCTAGTGCTGAAGCAGAATTTTGTACCATGGAATAGGGATTTGTGAGTTACTATGGTTACGTACACTATTGGATGGTATTGGTGTACCTGTTTGTCTTCCTATGATGCTTTACTGTGATAATAAGGCTACTATCAGTATTGCTCATATTCTAGTAGGTCATGATTGAACCAAACACGTGGAGATTGATAGACACTTCATCAAAGAGAAGTTGGATGTTGGTTTGATTTGTGTTCCTTTTGTGAAGTTTGGTGATGAATTAGCTGATGTGTTCACTAAATGACCAGTTGGAAAGCTGTTTCATCCTACTTTAGTCAAGTTGGGCATGTGTGACATCTATGCACCAACTTGAGGAGGAGTGTTGGAATAGGGATTAGTGTGCTGTAGGGGCACATTGGGGTTTTCCCCCCTCCACCAACCCTAATTAGAGTGGGGTGGCTGGATGGGGGAGTATAATTGTAGGCATTTTATTTGTTTTGTTTTGTATTCCTATCATGACTCCTATTATGAGTCTATCATGATTTTATATTATAAATAGAGGACTTGTGTGATCAGTTGAAGATGCACAAGCATTCTCCCATTCTTCCTGTTAACAGAGGGGATTGATGTGGAGACTAGAGAGAGATTCAAAGAGATAGAGGGTGCACATGATGGACTCGATGGAAACAAGGTTAGCTTTGGAGAAGATCATGAGATCATCGGCAAAAGCAAGATGGGTAAGATTGAGGGATTTGCACTTAGGAATTGGGGAGATGAGGAGATCATCTGTGTGGGATTGGATGGATCTAGAAAGGACTTCAAGGGCAAGGCATAATAAGAAGGGGGAAAGAGGGCAACCCTGGCAAATGGCTACTGATGAGGCAAAGTAACCAGCTGGGGTGCCATTCACGAGAACAGAGAATTTGGGAGAAGAAATGCAAGCATGAGTCCAGTTGACAAAAATCACAGGGTGGGGGAAGGACATAGCTAGAAGGACTTTAGAGATGAAGTCCCATCTGATGGAGTCGAAAGCCTTGTGAATGTTGATCTTGAGGAGGGTCGTAGGGGAGTGAGAGTTCCGGTGATACCCTCTTACAACTCATCACAAAAGATGATGTTATCCGCTATGCTCCTACCAGAAATGAAGGCGGATTGGTTGGCACTGACTAGGGAGTTGATTTAAAGCTGGAGGCGGTTAGCTAGAATTTCAGCTATGAATTTGTAAAGAAGGTTACAGAGGGCTTCAATATCTTCATTTGTGGCTGGCATGGACTGTTGCATTATTCACTGATTCTTGAATGTTGCGGGATATCTTTGCTTCTAGAATTTCTTTTTATTCTCTGCAGCGCAGCAGCAATATATTTTTGTTGTTGAACTGTTGGTTTGTTTTTGTGAATAGAAAATTTTTATTTGGTTCATAGCTTGAAGAAATTTGTACATCTAACATGAGATACACAGCAATATTTCATTGCACAAGTGCATATGAACATATATACATCCCTATATTTTTTCAGAATTGGAACAATTGCAAAATTGCATCTCTTTTCCTTAATTAAATGCTACTATTTCTGTGCTTTATTGTTGATTTTGAAATTTGCATTAGGAGCGTGAAGAACGACGCCAACGATTGAGAAGGGAATACCAAGATGAGGGCCCAAACCGCTCATTACAGCAACCGAGAAAGGATCCTGTTGTTCAAACTAAAAGACCTAGATCTCATGACAGATTTAAGCCTCCATCTGGTAGGTTTTTCTTTTAGTTAAAATAGGGAGATGTAGCTTTTTGTTTTCCTTTATTATCCCATTGTTAAGTGGGGAGTTCTTAGTGCTTTCATGTTATTATTATTTTCTGGAATATATAACAGTTTTAGTTGATCCAGTGTCTTTTGTAGACATATATTGAATAAAACTACAAATTATGTTCAATGGTTGTGCAATGTTTGTTGCATTTTTTTCCCCACCAAACTGGAAACTGGTGGTTCGTGTTGTGGGAAGAACATTTATAGAAGTTATATGCATTGATTGGGGTGTACTTGTTACAATTTGACTTGGACAGTTCTATATATGCTGCTTTTCCGCCCTACTCTCTGCCCTAACCGACGGCTCTTACTGTGGCATGTGAGAGTAATCTATGTACATTGTTAAGGTTGTGGGTGTCAGAATTTGGCATGGACACAAAGTTGGCGGATTTGGTGATCCCCAAGGTGTCTAATCTAGCCTCTGGGCCTATAGGGACTTGGTATACACTGTTGCCAATAAAATGAGAATAATGGCAATTCTATTTCTAGATTTAATGGGTTGCCAATTCAGTTGATTATGTTTCTGTCTGTTGATATGTTCATCTTCTTTATTTAGCTTCATTTATTTATTACATATTTAAATTGTCAACATGGTTCAAATTTCTCTCAATTTCCTCATCTACCTCCACTTGGAATTTACTCATATTGTTATTATTTCCAGGTTGGCTGGATTGTCCTTCTTATGGCAAGTGCATAGATCACATAATCCCTTCTAAAGTTCCCCTTGGGGAGTCCTTCAATGACTCTGTTACTCCTGGTAAAAGATACTCTTTGAGACAAGTGATTCATCAACAAAAAGTGGCGGGCAGAGAGGTAAATAGAACTCATAAATTTTGTGTTCTGGGTTGTTCAGTATTGCCAATGTTGAAATGTCCAACCCTAAAGAGGGCAGGCCTTGGCGTAACAGTAAGGTTGCTCTATTGCAATCTGGTGGTCGCGGGTTCCAACAAGGAATCAGCCTCTCCACAAAAAGTGGGGGTAAGGCTGCATACATATGCCCCTTGCTGGACCCTGCGGTAGCGGGAGCCTTGTGCACTGGGTATGCCCTTCTTGAAATGTCCAACCCAAAAGCTTAAGTAGTTTAGGCGGATAGGTCCCCAACTGGTATATGAAGTCATCCAAGGTTCCAAAGTTAAGTCGATTTTTTGGGTGGCTGTACACGGATGTATCATTGACAGTGGGGTTGGCGGCTCTAATACAGTAACAAGTTCAGAACATCTCAACAGCAATCATTCAAGGAGAGAGAAGAGAAGAAGAAAAAGAGGAGATCGGTAGGGACTGTATTACCCTACTCGACTCCACTGACAATTATATAAATGACCTCAGCATATCTTGATACCATCAATACCCCTCAGACTTGTAATTCAACAAACTGTCTTTGCGTGCGATTGTGCAAAAGCAATCTCGCTTCTCATGTGCACTACCAAGTTGGAGATCTAGCTTTTCACTTTGCAACCCATAATTTTCACACTTTCTAGTGTTCACATCCTTAAAGTCTTAGCAGCATCTTGAACTTTGTTATTGTGGTATTCCTTCTACAGCTGTATTGGTGTAGGCAGATTTACAAAACCTGTACAGATGTATTGGTGTAGGCAGATTTACTGGTGTAGGCAGATTTACAAAACCTTGGGTAATGGGCCAAAAAATAGTACTATAAACAGATTTAAGAGAGATTAAGAGAAAGGATGATGAAGGCAGCCAGTCTAATTGAGCTTGATTAGGCCTTATTTTTTGGCCCTTACTGGGTCATATGGGCCTTGGGTAATTATTTTTGGGGTTACCATTTTGAAAGTCCAATTTTTATTAGCCCATATGTGTCGATAATGAGTCTCTTATGAAATTAGAGTTTTGTCTTTATTTTTGTTAGTGTCTCTAGAAGTAGAAAAGGGTCTCTTTTTTTTTGGTTAGTAGTTTTTTGAATCTGATTCTAGAAGATCCCTAGACTGATTAGAAAGTTCCTATTTTCAGATTCCTTAGCTTCCAAGTTAGACTATGAGAAGTCTATATTTCCTTTTAGGAAGTTTATGTTCATTGTGATATTGAGTTTTGGGCTAATCCTTCTCTCTATTAGCCATAAGGGGATCGACCACTCCTTTCTCTGTAGATATGTTTGAGATCAATGGAAAGCTGCTGTTGTGTTTAATTTCAGTGTGGATTAACTGGGCGTGTTATAGACTTAGTGGTGGCTTCGCTTGCTAGCTATGATGCAGTAGCAGTAGCCTGGCTGGACCAATATGAACCAGTTATGAAGCCCAGGCCCAGGAGAACCAGGCCTAAACTTGGTTTTCAGTTCCTTAGGGGCAGTTAGGGTGTTTTTCTTTGGGATTGGGGGAGGGGAGGGGGGGGGCTTATAAATAATTCATTAACAAAGAAGTGGGAAAACATGAAATCCCCAAGAAGAGAGGGAGAGAAACAATGAACTTACAGATACAACTTACAAGACCAAGCCTTTACATAGTGGGGGAGGCATTGGTCTGTAAAATAGAAGGGTAAGGACCCCAAGAATCAATAATCAGCCTATTTCTAAGGGTATTTGCACACTGGGAGGGGGAACATCTATCGTAGCTTTAACATCAAAGAGAATGGAATCCGAGATCTGCTGGAATGCTTGAGACTTGGAAGTCCGTCTTTGGAGGTTGTGCCCAAAACAAATATGGTAGATAGTGGCTCCAAAAGCCTGCTTACCCACCGAACCATAACAAGATATTCCAGCAAAGGAGATGTCCACCCAAATCCATTCTCTGTCGAAAGACAATTTATTCTTCTTCTTAGCCATCCTTTGGATAGAATGCCATTCCAAAGAGTGGAAGAGAAAGGACAATCAAAGGAGAGCTGATCTACATCTTTCATAACGTTCCAATTGAGGCAACAGTGAAGAGAGACAGTAATCTGATGCTGGAGGTGGAAGGACTGCATTGAGAGGCAGTGGGAGAAGACCCTCCGAACAGTGAAGCTGTGCCAGGGGATATATCTCTTGAGCCAAATCAAATTGTACCATGAGCCCTGAGTAGTTCACAAGCAGACTTGGCAGGAAAGATACCCGACAAAGATGCAGACCAAGAAACAATATCACCAGTACCAAAGTGCTCTCTGGGGATACTCGGTAGAACTATCCAAATGACAGACAATGTGGAGGAAAATAAGGGGGGGGGGGAGTCGGACTGAATGATGTTGGAAATCATATCCAACCTGTCAAATCTGGAGCTTTAGTTAACTCTGTCTCCAACTGAGAGCAGAACACCAAACGGGTGCCAATGGTCCAATCAGAATCTTGTGGAGGCACCATCATCAGTCTGGGTTTTTATGAGCCCTAGCACAAGAGGTTTGAGCTTCAGAATCTTTCCCTAGACCCAAGAGGAGGTGTCAGAGGGAGAACCAACAGTCCAAATGGAGTCATTACAGAGTAGGGGGAATAGACCAAATTAATCCAAATGCTCTTCTGCCTAGCTGCAAGCTTCCAAATTAGCTTAAGTATACCAGCAATATTGACGTCTTCAATTGTTCTCAGACCAAGGCCTCCTTCATCTAAAGGTAGGCAGATGGAAGACCAACTGATCGGGTGAAAGAATCTGGGGTATTCATAGCCCTAACTTGATTCAGGTCTGAAACTTCCTTACCCCATCTCACTTATTCTATTCTTCTTTCATCTTCTTTCCTTTCTTCTTTCTTTTTATTGTCAAGTTTTCTTACTTCTACTGGTTTTCTCTGTGTCAGATGGTACGGTTGAGCTGAACCAAAAAAAAAAAAAAAAAAAAGCCTCACCTCCCATAACAAGTTGGATTGACCTGAGATTTTGGGCATAGGTTGGCCTTCCTTAGGTAACCCAAACCGTTGGTTCTTTTTCCCCAATTCCTCTTCTGCTGTGAGATTGAAGCATTGTTGTCAAGGTGACAAGGCGACCAAGGTGGTGGAGGGGCGCCTTGGCATGCATGAATGGTTGAATCTAGATGCTGTTCAGGGTTGATTACGTAGCGACCTAAATTAAGGTTTTGGAACCCTAAGGTGCACCAGGTTGGACAGACTTGCACCCAAAGTTGTGGGTGGATTCCTTCATATATTTCTCTTGTCTTCTGCGAGTTCTAGTCTTCTTCTAGTTTAGATGCAATTTTACACAGCTTAGAATTCTGGTTCCCTAAACTTCAGTTCTGTGCTCTTCTTTTGTTCACTTTTTAGGAAACTGACCACAATTAAATCTGGTAAAACCAGTTATATTTGAGTTAATTAATTCTCTTCAAGTCCCTGTGTCTCTTTGCTGCTTTTCTGTATTATTTGTCCTCTTTCTCAGAAGTTTTTGTTCACACCTATTTTATATATTTGTTTCAGCCTCTCAATCTGTCCATAAACCTACCAGAATCCATTCCAAATCGTAATTAACTTATAGGGTTTGATATCTGCATAAAGGGAGCTTGCTTACCGTGATCAAAGCTAGGGTTTGAGGATCAAAACACTTGGAAGAAACCATTCCCTTGACCATAACATAAAAAGCTAAACCATTCCACTCAAAGTATGCTGTTTTTTCAATGGTTTATTAGACTATAACCAGAGCCATAATTCTCTACATGAATTTGGCTTTTAATTATTAGTAAGTTGTCAAGGCATTGCCCAAGTGGTGCCTTGGCCCCAGCAAGGCATTTTTCGAGTCCCTTGGTGGTCATTCCCAAGTTGGTCAAGGCACCAGATGGAAAGAAACAGGAAAAAAGTGTAAGGGAAAAGGAAGAAAGGGGTGTCGAAATGGGAGAGAAGGGGATAAATAGGGGGGAAGTGGTAAAATAGGGAAGAAGGAAGCAGCAGTGTTGCCACCTGCCACTGCAGCACAGCAGCAGAGGAAGAGGAAGAGGGAGAAGAATTGAGGAGAAGAGGGAAGAGAAGTGGAGGATGTGTACGAAGGAGGAGGAAGAGGAGGTGGAGGAAGAAGTGGGGATATGAAGAGGAGACAGAGGAGGTGGATGAAGAAGAAAGGAAATGAAAATGCTGTTCAAATTCTTCACTGTGTAGCTGACACATACAGACTAGGATCTTCCAAATGTGCTAATCATTTATGTTCAATATTTCAAGGTAAAGGAATTGCATTCCATCCAAAGAAACCTTGTTAAGGAAGCAATTTGAGAAGGTGATTATTGTTACTATTAATCTAACATCTTGTAATGACAAAGACAATCCTTTGTAAAATATAAAGTCAACACACAAGAATTCTATAATTGCAGTAATTTCAAATAGGGAAAATTATGCCCCTCTCCCCTGTAGTTTGCCGAAATTGCACGTGAATCCAAGGGTCTGAACGAATTACGCCCCCATTCCCTAGCATTGACGGTGTGAGTATGCTGTTAGTTTTAAACAACAAAAGACCATATTACCCTTTAGTGGAAAAAGAGTCTCATCCGTACCCTCTGAATCTCAACTTCTTTCCCTACGTTCTTTGATCCTCCCTTGTTGATCTTATCGTCACCGCAACCGTCATTGGCAGCTGCGTCACCGTCGTTGATGTTCAATCCATGTAGCTCCTCTGCGAGCTTCCAATGCCCGCACCCTCTTACCTACCCTATCACTCTCGCGCCATTCGTAACCTTTGTCCGTTGGGCCTCTTAGCCACTCCGCCGCGACATCCTCACCCACGAACCCTCTAATTCCAACCTCCTCGCCGTCAAAGGTCTGTGGGTTGGGAGGGCTCGGGTTGTAGAAAAAGAAGAATATGCTCAGATGGAATGAATTGCTAAGAAGATCAGAGACAAGAACCGTGCTGCAAATGGAATGACCTTTCAATAACGAGCATAATGCACAGAAAGGTGAAGAGATGGTGTGTGTAGAAATATAAACAAAATGTGTCCATGATTAGGGAAGTGAGTTTTAAGGACCACCATGTGTACCGGACCTTTTGGAATTGGCTGCTAAGAAGGATTGCACTCCCAAGTTTAAATGCAGGGTCGACAGCAAACAAGAAAGCAAAAAAATGCAAAATCTGAAATTATCTTCAACTTTGTAATCCTAATAATAAATAAAGGTGATCAAAAATAAAATCTCAATGTTCCAGTCATGAGAATATGCTGCCAACATAAACAAGGAAGATAAAAGTTGAGAAATGGTGTCTTCTAGAAGAAAGCATCAGAATAGAAATCCAAAAGACAAATAATAGACATCATAATGCAGGTGTAGATTACAAAAAACTACCCCAGCAATTTATAACCCCAAACAATACAAATAGGATCAGGAAATAAAGAAATAAGACCATCCAAGGATACAATACCCATATAGGAGCAAAAGCAGCCCCAAAACACAACCCGATAGGAGAGAGAGAGTCATGCTATAGAGCTGGAGAGAGAGAGGTGCGGCCAGGTCTGTAGGAGTCCGATTGAGCTGCACTCTTGGGCGTAGATAGTCCCTAGGGAGGGTACAAAAACCCCTAAATTTGAGAGGATTTTGATGGCTGGTTGTGAAGTTACAAGCTTTCTTGATTTTTTGACATAGGAGAAATAATCGTAGGCTTCAAGAGAGAGAATCAAATCTGGTTTGTAACTTAGACAGATCTGAACTTCTGAATACTCACAACAGTCGTATACTTCAACAGTAGTAACTTTAGGATAAAATAGAAAGCTTTAAAGAAGAAGAAACAAAGGGAAAAGTGGGGGAGGAGTGGCTGTCTCGGCCCGGGCTTCTCACCCACAGCTATCCCGGCTGTTTTAAGCAATTGATTGCAATTATTCTTTATTCAAATATGAAATTATGAGTACATAGGCTCCTCTATTTATAGATGACAGAATAGCAATCAAACTTCTACTAGGAGTTAGTTTCCTAATAGGACTAGACACTCCTACTAAAACTAGGAATTCAAAATTGGGCCAAGAATAATAAACCTATGTGGAAAACAAATAGAGTCCTAAGACAATTTGGACTCGACATACCACTTATTCAACTCGATGGGCCCAATGGCCCTAATTAATTCAAAACTACTAATTATTCCCCTAGCCGATGGGCCCAATTGGCCCTTATTTGTACTTAGCCACCCAGGTGGACCAAGTAGGGGTTCGATTGGCTTCTTGGCTGGATCCTAGCCACTCAGGTGGACTAAGGCTGGACCCTTCTTCCTCTCATATTTCCTTCCATAATGTGGATCTACATCAACTCCCCCTTTCTTAGAATCATTCAACTCCGATGAATGGGTAAGGGACATGTAGTGCTTACAGAGCTCTGTGTCAAGGCGTTGAAAGTCATCGGCATGGAATCCTCTCGTGGTTGACCTTTCCATTTGATAAGGAAGGAGTAGTACCCTTTGCCCCCACGAATTGTGGTGAACTTATTGTCATGAACATCTTCGATGACATCATCTTTAGGGTTTGCAAATTGAGGAAGTTTAAGGGTGTGCTCGGTGTCACCGTCATCAGTCCCAAATATATCGTCAGATCAACTACATTGAAGACATTGTTGATCTTCAGAGTAGGAGGTAGCTTTAGCATGTAAGCATTAGTGCCAATGCGCTTCAAGACCTTGTAGGGACCCATGTTTCGAGGATGGAGCTTGTGCACTGTACCAGGAGGAAACCTCTCAGGTAGAATTCGAACCATTACCAAATCACTAGGCTGAAATTCCACGTAGCGATGATGTCAATTGGCAGTTGCTTGGTATCCGTCATTGCTAACAGTGATGCGACGACCAACATCGGCATGTACCTCCGTGATGTGTCTAAGGAACTCATCGGCTTCCACACTAATACGGGCCTGAGGTGGCAAAGGTACCAAGCCAATCGGTCGTTGAGGCTGCAGTCCAAGGACAATCTCAAATGGTGTACGACCTGTGGTGCGGTTGACGGAACTATTATAGGCGAATTCAGCAATATCCAGTATAGATGGCCAAGTCTTTTCATAGTCTCGGACTAGACATCGGAGTAAGTTGTCAAGACTTCTGTTCACCACTTCGGTTTGTCCGTCTGTCTGAGGATGGAATGCAGTGGAGAACTTGAGTTTAGTATTTGTTTTCAGCCATAGAGTCTTCCAGAAGTAGCTCATGAACTTGACATCCTTATCTGAAACAATTGTCTGTGGTAGACCATGTATGCGCACTATCTCTTTGAAAAAGAGTTTGGCCAAGTGACTTGCATCAAGAGTCTTCTTACATGAGATAAAGTGTGCCATCTTAGAGAAATGATCTACTACCGTAAATATGGAATCATACCTTTCCCGTGTAGATGGTAAGCCTAGGAAAAAGTCCATGCTTATGTCTTGCCAAGGTGCATGTAGAACGGGCAGCAGTGTGTACAATCCTGTATTCTTCTTTTCTCCTTTGGCAAGTTGACAAGTGCGGCATCTCTGTATCACATGTTGCACATCCTTTAAGAGTTGAGGCCAAAAGTATAAGTCTTTCATCATGGAGTATGTTTTGTCCTTGCCAAAGTGTCCACCCATTCCTCCTCCATGTAGCTCTCGAATCAAGTGATGTCTCAAAGAGGTGTTTGGGATGCAGAGGCGAGTGCCTTTGAAAAGATACCCATCATGTATAGCAAATTTGTCATCCTGTCCTCCTTGTAGGTTGTTGAATACTTCTGAAAAATCAGCATCACTAATGTACTCCTCTTTGTTGTGTTCCACTCCTGCACTTTGTACTGTGAAGGTGTTCATCATCATCACCTTTCGACTAAAGATGTAGCTGCAATGTATTCTGCCTCTGTAGTTGAAAGAGAGTTTGACTCTTGCTTCTTACTATGCCATGCCACCAAGCTGCTCCCCAAATCGAATGCACCACCACTGGTGCTCTTCCTGTCATCTTCACATCTGGCCCAATCTGCATCTGAAAAAGCTGACAAACTAAAGCTCTTGACTTTCGGATACCATAACCCAAACTCACTAGTCCCTTTCAGATATCTGAAAATTCTCTTCACTGCTGCCACATGTGTCTCTTTTGGTCCTGCTTGGAATCTGACTACCATGCACACAACTTGTAAGATGTCAGGCCTACTAGCTGTCAGATATAATAGGCTACCAATCATTGACCTATACGAGGTGTGGTCAACTGATGGAGAGTCATCTTCCTTGCTCAACTTACACCCAGTCATTATAGGTGTACTAACTGTCTTGCAATCCTCCATGGTGAATCTCTTTAACATCTCCCTCACATATTTGGACTGAGATATGAAGATACCTTCTTTCTTTTGACTGATCTGCAAACCCAAGAAGAATGATAGTTCACCCGACATGGACATCTCAAACTCATCTTGCATCCTCATAGCAAAATCTTTGCACAACTCATCTTTGTGACCCCCAAAGATGATATCATCTACATACACAACCACCACAAGCTGACTGCTTTCTTCAGTTCTGATGTAGAGATTACTGTCCACTAAGCCTTTCTTGAAACCCAACTTGCACAAGTAAGAGTCCAATCTGGAGTACCATGCCCTTGGAGCTTGTTTTAAACCATACAAGGCCTTCAATCTGCACACAAGAGTGGGGTTCTCACTCAGCTGAAACCCATCAGGCTGCTCTATGTAAACCTCCTCTTCCAAGTTTCCATTTAGAAAAGCTGATTTGACATCCATCTGATAGACATTGAACCCCTTGTACACTGACAAAGCCAAGAACATTTTGATAGCCTCAAGTCTTGCCACTGGAGTAAAAGTTTCCTCAAAATCAATGCCTTCCACTTGAGCATACCCTTTGCATACAAGTCTTGCTTTGTTCCTCACCACTTGACCATCTTCATTGAGTTTATTTCTGAAAACCCATTTAGTACCAATCACATTCTTGTTAACTGGCCTAGGGTCTAGATCCCAAGTGTGATTCCTCTCTATCTGATAAAGTTCTTCATTAATAGCCTTCATCCAACTCTCATTATAGCTTGCCTCATCAACAGTTTTTGGTTCAATCTTCGAAAGAAGAGAGTATGTGTTGGTCTTCATTCTTCTAGTCTGAACACCTACAGTGGGGTCACCAATGATTAACTCATCTGTTTTCTGTTGATCAACTCTGTTGTGTCTCCTCTGCTCATCTGAATCTACCTCAGCCTGTTCAACATCAATCTCATTTTTGCTTTTGGGTCTACTATCAACCAGGTCATTCTCATCATTAAGATCTTCAAATTCTGGAAGTTCATTTCCTGAGCACTCTTTACAATTTTTCCAAGTCTGTTGTTATAGCATCTATAGGCCTTACTTGAAGTAGAATAACCTAAAAATATACATCTGCCCTATCATCAAACTTACCCAAATCTTGGGTTGTGTTTTTGATATAACACTTGCTACCAATTGCATCAGCCACTTGATTCTCCTTCCCAGCTTTGTACTTGAGAGCAAATACATATCCTTGCAAGTATGAGATCCATTTAGCGTGCCGATCACTAATGGTCTTTTGTGAGTGCAAGTATTTGAGTGCTTCATGATCCGAATAGAGCACAAACTCTTTGCCAATTAAGTAATGCCTACAAGGCTTGATGATTTGAACAATGGCATAGAGTTCTAAATCATAGGTAGAATACCTTTGTTTTGCATCATTCAACTTTTCACTATAGAAGGCAATCGGATGGCCCTCTTGCATAAGCACTCCTCCTATCCCAACATGGGATGCATCAGTAGCCACTTCAAACATAAGATCAAAATTGGGTAGTCTAAGCACTGGTGCTTCTGTCATCTTTTGTTTGATCAAGTTGAAAGCTTTAGTGGCTGCCGGAGTCCACTGAAATGGGACTTTTCCCCCTTTTGTGCATTCTGTAATTGTGGCTACAACGGCGCTGAAATTCCGGATGAATCGTCGGTAAAATGAAGCAAGACCGTGAAAGCTACGAACCTCGGTCAAGGTCTTTGGAATTGGCCAATCAACGACACTTTTTACCTTCTCTGGATCAGCTTCTATGCCTTGTGAAGACACAATAAAACCAAGGAAGATGACCTTGGGCTGCATAAAGGAACATTTCTTTAAGTTGATGTATAACTTCTCTGCCTGTAGTACTCTCACGACACGTCTCAGATGCTCCAAGTGTTCATTTTGTGCTTTGCTGTATATTAGCATGTCATCAAAGTACACTATGAGAAATTTACCGATGAAGGGTTGTAGTACATGTGTCATCACCCTCATGAAAGTGCTAGGTGCATTGGTAAGGCCAAAAGACATAACCTTCCACTCATACAGGCCTTCTTTTGTTTTGAAGGTTGTTTTCCATTCATCCCCTGGACGTATTCGAATTTGATGGTAGCCACTCCGTAGATCAATCTTTGAAAAGATGGATGCTCCTGTCAACATGTCAAGCATATCATCCAAACGAGGAATAGGAAATCTGTACTTGACCGTGATTTTGTTAATGGCCCGGCTGTCAAGAGACGTAACCTGATAAAAAAATGAAATTAGGGTAGCAACAATTGGGGGTTTAGAAGAAGCAGAAGAGGAAAGAACAAACCTTAATTGTATTCTGTTTTCAAACCCACAACACCAGAGAAAAAACTCTTCATAGATTCGCAAATTGTTTAGAAAATTTCCTTGTCTTTATAGATTTGAGGGACGAATGACGGCACCGATGGACGAAGGACAAATTATGGCAGCGAGGGATGAATGATGATAGGGAGGGATGATGGAGGTCGAAGTGGATTGGTGGAAGGAAGGGGGGGAGGTGGTGAAGGGCTCTATAGGGTTGTCTTCGTTTGAGTGGTAAAAAGTATTTGATGAAGACTTTATGGGGCACACTTTTTACGCTTATCATGGATGATTTAACCTAGAATATTAGAGGTGATGTTCCATGGTGTATGCTTTTTGCCGCTGATATTGTTCTGGTGGATGAAATAGTAACAAAGATCAATGATAAGTTGGAGTTGTGGAGATCTACCTTGGCGTTAAGTGGTCTTAAGAGAGTAGAACGAAGACGGAGTATGGTGTGTAACTTTAGTCGCACAAGGATGGATAATGAAGTGGTGAAACTTTAGGAGAGGGAGATGCCGCAAAGCGATTGTTCTATCTGGGGTCAACTATAAACAAGGAAGGTGATATAGAAGATGTTTCTCACAAAATTAAAGTAGGATGGATGAAGTGGAGAGGGACATCTAGAGTGTTGTGTGATTGACGTATTCTTCTAAATCTTAAAGGAAAATTCTACAAGATTGTCGTAAGACTGAGTATGATGTATGGGGCAGAATGTTGGGCAGTTAAGAAGCGTAACATAGATAAGTTGAGTGTAGCAGAGATGAGGATGTTGAGGTGGATGTATGGAAAAACTAGGAGAGATAGCGAGAGAAATGTCGTTTAAGGTGGTATGGTTATGGTTCGATGGAGACCTAGGGATGCTCCAGTAAAAAGGAGTGACCTAGCCTCTGCATTTTTTCTCTTTTCGCTTGGTAATGAATTATTTATTCACCCAAAAAAAAGGAGTGACCAGATCCAAATGGAAGGAGCAAAAAGAGGTAGGGGCTGGCCTAAAATGACCATAGATGTTGTAAAAAAAGACATGTAGAGGCTAGATTTTGACTCTAGTATGACCTCAGATAAAGTTGGTTAGAGGGAAAAAATCTATGCTGCCAATCGATTTTATGTGGGATGTTCTTGTGGTGTTGCTTTGTTTCTTTTTTTTTTTTTAATTTTGTTTTTGTTTTTGTTTCCTTTTCTTTTCTTTAACCCTTTTTTTTTTCTTTATGTTTCCTTTTATTTTACCCTCTCGCGGATCCATAGAGCCGACCCTATTTTGTTGGGGAAAGGCTAAGTTGTTGTTGTTTACGCGGCACACTTTTGATTATGTTCCCTATGAGTTGGTCTTGAAGTGTAAGAACATGGTCCCCTGTGTTTTGCAAAATACGTTCTCAGCACCATTTTTTGCCTGGTTCGTTCTTCAAAAATAGAGGAACAAACCGGTGTAACCAAACACTTTGCACCTGTTCTTCTATTTCCAGAGAATGGAAGAACATAAGATAATGCAGGAGTAGATTACAAGTGACTAACTCCGCAGTTTATAACCCCAAACAATACAAATAGGAGTAAGAAACAAAGAAATAATACCATCAAATAAATCCCCAAGGATACAATACCCATATAGGAGCAAAACCAGCCCAAAACCTAACCCGATAGGAGAGAGAGACCTGTTATAGAGCTGGAGAGAGAGAGGTGCGGCCAGGGCTGTGGGAGTCCGATTGCGTTGCACTATTGGGCGTAGATAGTCCTTAGGGAGGGTACAAAAACCCCCAAAGTTGAGAGGATTTTGACAGCTGGTTGTGAAATTACAAACTTTCTTGATTTTCTGACCTAAGAGAGAAAACTGAGAAGAACCTTCAAGAACAGCAGCTGAATTCTTCCAACAGTGACTAGGTAAGGATCGTGGGACCCTTATGAGGCTTGGAATACCCTGATTGAAGACCTGGCTGAACAAAGTACAGAAGAGAGAAAGAGAGGAGATCGATCTCTCTCCTATTCCCACTAGGATTGTTAATCGGTTCTGATTTCTGGAAACTTTTATCAAAATCTGAACTATACCTCTTGAATGTTACAGTAAATAAATAAAAAAAAAGAATAAAACAAATGGGGGGTTGAGATGGGTGAAAGAGAATAAAGGAAGTGGCTATCTCAGCCTGGGCTTCTCACCCACAACTATCTTAGCTACTCTAAGCATTTAGTTGCAAACTTTCTTTCATTCAAATCTCCTCAATAATGGGACATATGCCTCTCTATTTATAGAGGAGAAGTTTACAATCATACTAATACTAGGAGGTTGTTTCCCAATAGGACTAGACACTCCTACTACAACTATGAGTTAGTTTCCCAATAGGACTAGACACTCCTACTACAACTAGAAATTCAAAATAGGACTAGGACTTGACTTTATGACTCCAATATGGAGTAGAATTAACTAACTAATAGTCCATATAGGACTTTACAACCAACTAATGGCCTAATGGGCCTTTATTGAGTTAAATAACAACTAATTATACTAATGAATAAAATCCCGTTGTCTTACATTCTACCCATATTTTAGGCCTATTAAAGTGGCACATTTCAAAGAAAACCCATGGGATCAAAGGCCCAACACATACATAACACAACCCAAGGCTTATTTGCAATAAAATAAGCCCAAGTGACTTTTCTACATCATAAGAATTGTTCTCCGGGATAGTTTCCAAACGCAGTTAAAGTGATCAATTGATGTGAGAAAGCGCTAAGGTTGTCTCCCAATCATAGTTGGCACAACACCAAGGCGACCAAGAGTTATTTTTTATTTTCCCTATTTTCTAACATTACTTAGTAAGCTATATATACCTTGTATCATAAAAAATCAAGATTAAGCAATATCAAGTCATTAAAAATCAACATTTAGCCATATTAAATCATAAAAAATTAACATTAAGTCATATTAAGTTATAAAAAATCCAAAATTTTGAAAAAAATGCTCTTGTTCTATAATAATTTTGACTGGTCAAATGATTTTATTTTTACATGAGACTTTTTGTATTAGTTATAATATAAAACCAGCTTTCTTGCAAGTTTAAGATTACTTAAATCTGAATTGTAATGGCAAAGTTATGCTCCGGTCAAACTTATTTTTAAGTGTGCGAATGCTGTTAAAATTGCATGAATGAAAATAATTTTAAGGATATCAAAACAGAAGATTACTTTACTGGATTTTTTGTTTTTAGCAATGTTTTAACATCGTAGAATTTATAAAATTTTCATAATTGAGGAAAACCCCTGCATTTAAAAGTTGAAAATCGCCCCTATAACCAAAATCCAGTTTTTGTTCTTGGACTAGGGGGTTGAATTTTTATCTTTTTGGAATTTTATTTTTATACTATTTTTACTGGATTCAAATCGGGGGTATTTGCTTATTTATGAATAATATTTTAAGTAATACTTAAATGATATTTGGCATAAATAAGTGCCAAAACAGCATGCAGTGGAATTAGACGACTGTCGCCTAGGTCCTAGGCAAACCGCCTAGACGCTTAGTCGTCGCCTAGGCGACGCCTTGACAACTATGCTCCCAATGTTGAATTGTTTAGAGCTTGAATAGAAAAGAGGAAAATAACCAGTGCCGGGTTTGATTTTCAAGCCATGGTATTCTCATTCTCAAAACAGTAATCTACAGAATTGTTCCATTCATATGAAAACAAGCTCTTTAGACTGATATATAGCAGTCACCCAAGTTTTACTAGGTCATATTCTTGTTAGTTCGGAATCCAATTTTAAATGATATTTATAACTGAAATTAATTATTAATCCTAAATTGACTCAAGGAACTCCTATTTGATTGGAACTCAAAATCAGAGCAACCACTGGAAACCACTAAAGCCAAAAAAACCTTCAACTCCCATCCAACTAGAACTACTCTTACCACTTAGATAAAATCTTAATTAGAAAAATGAGAGGAGTGGCTTATGCATGGGACCGCTTGCTTTACAAAGCCACAAAAAGTTGGCTCGGTTGGGCATAAATATGCCTTGCATCATAATTCTGTCTTCTTTTGCACTCCAAGGGGGTTTCCATGGACCTGTCAAATTCACTTCATAGTCATTTTTCTAGAATAAAAAATTTGGATTGTTTTACAATCGCCTATTTTCTTTTCTTTCAATGTCAGAATGTTTTGTTTGGTCTGTTAAGAATTCTCCGTTGCTTCTAGGAATTATTGAAACTGTACTGACAAGTGATGTCGCCAAGATTTGTTAGCCTCTCTCATTGTGATAATATGCTTCTATGTTGTTAATAGTTTGATATTAAGGATTCTTAGTGACATTCATTCTATTAATTTTCCTGTTCACTTTGGGATACAAAATCTCAGTTCTGTTAATTTTCCTTATTTTATGCTTTCTGCAGCTTGGTTTAGTAATTGATCTGACAAACACCACTCGCTACTATAATCCGGCGGATTGGAAGAAACAAGGTATTAAGCATGTTAAGGTGAGAATGAAGCGTTCTGCAAGTCTGTCCCTAATTTTCCCTCTAAATTTGATCTATCGTAACTGAGAGTGAAGTCTTACAATTTATTTTCTCTTGTAGATTGCATGCAAAGGAAGGGATTCTGTACCTGACAATGAGTCTGTAAATAACTTCGTGTATGAGGTGAGACTCTTTGGTCCTTTTTTCCTTTTTACTTTGTTTTTAATCCTTAATTTGGTAATGTAGAAATAGGGTGCTTTTAAGTTTTAACCAATCCTATCGAATGCTTCTCAGGAATAGGTTGAATCACATAAAATAAAATAGAAAGGAGAATAAACAGAAAATGTAGGAGGAAAAAAGGGATAGAGATGGGTCTCTCACCCACGGTCCGTCACTGTATTTTGGTCTCTCACCAGTGGCCTCTCACCACGCTTCCTCCAGAGCAACTGTCTCTCACAGCAACATGGTTGTAAAACAACTCATTGTTTTTCTTCTTTTCATTCAATTCGTTGGTGGCCGAAAATACAGCCCTCGCCTTTTATTTATGATCTTTCAATTACAAGGGAAAAAGGAATTACATGCCTGGGATTCAATGGACTGCCCAAATCATGACTGGATTCCTCCCCCCTGACAAATTCGAAACTTAAAAAATAGAACTCATAAATCCTACTTTCTTAAACTGAAAGCTGAAAGTAGAAGCTATCTAACTAGCTGTCAATGTGGAGCCCATGCGATAGCTGTAAAACCTTCTAATTCCATCTCCACGCAAAGGTAGCAACCTACCCCTAACAATCCTCCATGCTATGGCCATCCATTGAAGAAAATATTCAAGACGCAAGAGTGGAATTGGACCCACCAGATATTTTCAAATATTCTCCAATATCTTCTCAAGTTCTTCTCTTTGCGAGCTGTCAATGGGCCCAAAGAAAACTCCTTGGGTGATTCCCACTTTGCAATCGCTAAAACTTGGGTCTATGGCTTTGTGCCCACTTGACCTGGGTGTATTTACTACAAATTTATCTAGTTTTGGTGATGCAGATACGGCTGCACTTGACTAGTTGGACCAGCATGACCGGTTTTGGAAGCCAAGAACCAAGAAGAATCGGTCCACCCCAGGGTTGGAAATAGTAGTTTATTAGTTTGAGCTTTATTTCCAAGTAGTAGCACATTTAGGAGTTAGAATTGGTTGGAACTAGTTTCCGTACATGATTTGTCCTAGATTGAGCTTGTTTCCTATTTAGTTGGTTTCTAATTTCATATCTTTTATTTTCCTATATATTGGTTGTAACCGATGGACAATTAGAAGAGAGATTTGAGGGTGAATGAGAATTGGTTTGGTTTGATTTGGTTTCGTTTGGTTTGTGCTCTATGAGAGTTTGTGCTTCCCTTTTCCTCTTGCTACTATGATCGTTCCCTTTTCTAACTGGCCCTCCATCAAACTGGATATTAGAGCTAAATGATCCCTATTCCTTCCCCATCCTTCTCTCTTCCCTCTCCAGTCTTCTCCAGGGCTTATGCCGAGAAGTCTGAAATAAAAAAAATAAAAAAACCGACTCTGTTGCAAAATAGAGAAGTCGGAAGCCCCCACCTCTCTCGATTCAGACAAATACCCCCACCGCCCTCTGTTTTCCATTTCCAAGGGTTCAAAAATCAATGAGAAAAAAGTGAGAAGCATGGTTTTAAGTATCGGTGCTTATCGTTCCGTATCGGCCGATACGTATCCGTATTGGTAGGCATCGGCACGATACATACCGATACGCTAGGGGAAATTTTTGGCCCTCTTTTGTGTATCGACGTATCGTATCGTGCCGTACCGTATTGGTACTGATACGTATGATACTCTGCGATACGAACTTTTGAAAATATGAAAATTCCTGAGTATCGGTACGTATCGAATGTATCGTGCAGTATCGAGCCGTATCGGTACGATACTGCTACTTAAGTGTGAATGTGTCTTTTGTTGTTTGAAACAAACACTTCAAACTCTCACCAACAGTTTTCTATATTTTTCTTCTTTCTTCCCCTTTGATTCACACACCTTTTTGGAGACTCAAATGGTAGATTGAAAGAAACATTGTGGAAGTGAATGGTTCGAAGAAGGAGAAAAACATAGTCCAAGAAGAACCTTGAAGGCTTGAACTTGAAAGTTGAAACATTTGAATGGTAAGTTCTTGAATCTTTACTCACTTTTTCAACTTTAACCTTAGATTTTCAAGTTTTTTTATAAATCTAAGGTTCATCATACTTAGAATCACATTTTGTGCATCATTATTACATGAAATCATTGGATTTATAAGGATTTACAAACTTTTTTCAAGAGAAAATGAGGGTTTCAATTTTTTTCAAATTTCTTAGATCTACTCATGCTCAATGGTTAAAAATGTTTAGATTTTTTATATGTTATGTAAAAACAAGTGTTCTACAACTTCCATGGAAATTTTTGATTTTTCTCAAAAAAAAATATATTTTTAATTTTTTTATTCCGAAATTAATTTAAAAAGAAAAAAAGAAAAATCCCCCAAATTTTTTTTTTAGAAAATTTAGTTCATTCAACTCTTAAAAATAATGTCATAACTTATAATTACTAAATACATGATTTCAAATGAAACCCACATTTTTTCCCCAAAAAAGTGAGGGTTTCAATTTTTTTTTATTTCTTAGATCTACTCAAATATATTGGTCCACACTTTGTTGATTTTTTATATGTTCTTTAAAAACATTTAACCTACAACTTCTATAAAAACACTCATCACAGTGGCAATGGCAATGAGGAAAGAAAAAACTATAAGAAACTCAAACCTCATCATTTTGAACATTTTCAACTCAATTTATTTGTCTATCAATACGATACCCTCTTATCCTCTACTTAAGTATTTATGCATTCTACATGTTATATATAGCTTTTTTTAATTGTTTTTTTTATGCAAAAGTGTATAAAAATGTGTTCCCTATCCATTTATGTGCGTATCTTAGCGTATCTCCGATACGATACGAAATCCTCCGATACGTATCTTAATTTTGACCGATCGATACGGCGACCGATACCGATACTTTATTCCTTGGTGAGAACAAAAGAAGAGACACGGACGATAAGAGAGAGAGAACCATACTTGGTTCGAAGTTCTCCTGCAGGTCACCTCCAGGCTGGACTTCCTTCCTTCGATGTCACGGGTCCTTGGAGCTCCTCCTTTCCTCTTGTTGGCCCTCCTCTTTTGCAGTGGTACTGCTTAACCTCCGTGGTTTCCTTGCTTCAACAGAGAAAAGAAAAGGCCTTTTCTGGACTTTGTCTCCAACAAGAAGTATCCTTTGTCGGTATTTGAAACCCCATCCCCGATCTCTTTCTTTATCATTTTCTTTAATTATCTTCTTGTTTCAAGCTTTACCCCGTACCTTCCCATCTCATTCTTAATTATCTTTTTTTTTTTTACTTACCTTCCAAGTTTACCCTTGCCTTCCTCTTACATACAAACATCTTAGTTTTGAACTTTCATAATTACAATTTGCCACTCACATAGGGATTTCTATATATTTATGGTTTTGCTACTGTTATCATAACCTTCCATATTTTTACTATTTTGCCATTACTCTCGAGTGCTTTTTTGTTTATAATCTTCATGTAGCCAATAGTGAAGGTCTCCAACAGCTTAACTCCTATAAGGGTGAAACTAATGCGAAGCTCAATGCCTATAAAGGTGAAACTGACTCAAAAATTGACACTCCCACTAAACGTTTTGATACCCTCACCATAACTGTCACCTCTATTCAGGCAATGATGACAACAACACAAGCTTCTCTTGACCTATTAGTGGCCGTAGATAGAGGAAAGAGTCCTATTCAATCTGGGGATTCTTCTAACACTACTCCATAGGATCTGCCACCATTGCCACCTCCATCACCATATGGAACTGGTTGATATGATGATCATGGAGCGAAAAGAGCAGAAAAATTGGATGTCCTTAATTTTTATGGAGTAAACAATCCAGAGTTGTACCTTGACTAGATTTATAGCTTATAGACATTTTTCAAATGGTACGGGTTGACTGAGGCCCGAAAGGTCTTATTTGCAAAGGCTAAATTGAAAGCCACGACCTGAGTTTGGTGGGTTAAGCAACAATAGCAGAACGGAAGCTGAGGCATTAGGTTAGTCACTACTTGGGCTGAAATGAATGATGTCATGAACTGGAGATTCCAACCTTCTGATTACAAGCAACGCATGCACATTAGGTTTGCACAATTGAAACATGAGAATTTGACCGTTGAAGAGTTAATTGCTAGATTCTATTATTATGCCACTCGTTCTGATTTTGAGAGGGATGAGGTTTTGGTAGCACAATTACGCAATGGTTTGCACCTTCAAATTAGTACTGCCTTTGCATCTAGTCGTTTGCCTACAATGGTAGATGCGGTACAAGTAGCCTATC